>NW_026289817.1:0-246510 GCF_023373465.1 Oncorhynchus keta | reverse complement strand
TAGTAATATCATTCACCATGTGTACGTTAACTAGTCATTATGATTGATTGGTTTCTTTAAGATACGTTTAATGCTAGCTAGCAACTTACCGTGGCTCCGTGCAGCCACAAGGTCCTTTTGACGCTGCACTCTCGTAACAGGAAGTCAGCCTGCCGTAACAGGAAGTCAGCCTGCCGTAACAGGTGTTCAGCCTGCCACGCAGTTTCCTCGTAGATTGCAATGTAATCGGCCATAATCGGTGTCCAAAAAGGCAGATTACTGATTCTTATGAACTTGAAATCGGCCCTAATTTATCAGTCGATTAATTGGTCTTTTAGTCGGTCGACCTTTAGTATGTAAAGGTGGTCTCGAGTTTTTTTTTAACCTCTGGTTGCACATTTTACGCGCTGGTAGAAATGAGGTAAAACAGATTAGAGTTTCCTGCATTAAAGTCCCCGGCCACTAGGAGCGCCGCCTCTGGATGAGTGTTTTCCTGTTTGCTTATGGCCATGTTTTTATTTAACCTTTATTTAACTAGGAAAGTCAGTTAACTTGTTACTTGTCAATCCCGCTACCGGTGAAAATAGAGGGCGCCAAGTTCAAACCACAGAAATCTCATAATTACAATTCCATAAAACATACATGTGTTTTATATAATTTTAAAGTTAATCTTGTTGTTAATCCCACCAAAGTGTCCGATTTCAAATAGGCTTTTCAGCGAAAGCACTACAAACTATTATGTTAGGTCTCCACCAAACCACAATAAGCACAGCCATTTTCCAGCGAAATACAGCAGTCACAAAAAGCAGAAATAGAGATAAAATTCATCACTAACCTTGAATTATCTTCATCAGATGTCACTCATAGGACTTCATGTTACACAATACATGTATGTTTTGTTTGATAAAGTTAATCTTTATATAAAAAAATCTGAGTTTACATTGGCGCGTTACGTTCACTAGTTCCAGAAACATCAAGTGATTTTGCAGAGAGCCACATCTTTTCAACAGAAATACTCATCATAAATGTAGATGATAATACAAGTTATACACATGGAATTATAGATATACCTCTCCTTAATGCAACCTCTGTGTCAGATTTTTTAAAAACATACCGAAAAAGCAATAATCTGAGACGGAGCTCAGAACATTAGCCAAATTAGCCGCCATGTTGGAGTCAACAGAAACCAGAAAATACATGATAAATGTTTCCTTACCTTTGATGAACTTCATCAGAATGCAGTCCTATGAATCCCAGGTCCACAATAAATGCTTGATTTGTTCGAAAATGTTCCTTATTTATGTCCAATAAGCTACTTTGGTTAGCGCGTTTGGTAAACAATTTCAAAGTCACAAAGCGCGTCCGCTATAACGTGACGAAATGTCCAAAAGTTCCATAACAGTCAGTAGAAACATGTCGAACGATGTACTGAATCAATCTTTAGAATGTTGTTTAGCAACTGAGACTGAGCAGCTGGCCGTTTACAATGGGCACCTTTTCATCCAAGCTACTCAATACTGCCCCTGCAGCCATAAAAAGTTAAGATCAAATTCTTATTTACAATGACGGCATACATCGGATGATGCTGGGCCAATTCTGCGTCGCCATATGGGAATCCCAACAATGGCTGGTTGTGATATGATGACTCGGTGAAACAGTTTTTAATGTCCCGTTGGTAGGATATACGTGATCGTACGTCGTCTTTTATTATGGATTGATTGTACGTTGGCTAATAGGACCGATGGTAAAGGTAGATTGCCCTTTTGGCGACGGATCCTTACAAGGCACCCGGACCTCCGTCTCTTTCACACACTGGGGAGCCAGGCACAGCCTGATCTATAGACTTCACGTGACTGGGCATAGGCCCACCCACTGGGGAGCCAGGCACAGCCTGATCTATAGACTTCACATGACTGGGCATAGGCCCACCCACTGGGGAGCCAGGCACAGCCTGATCTATAGACTTCACGTGACTGAATAGCCAGGCACAGCCTGATCTATAGAACGTGACTTTTTCCCCTCAAAAGGGCTTTATGACAGAGAGACATTCTACTTGGTTTCATCAGCTGTCCAGGTGGCTGGTCTCAGTCTCCCGCAGGTGAAGAAGCCTGATGTGGAGGTCCTGGGTGGGTGTGGTCTGCGTGAGGCAAGTACTGGCAATTTCTCTAAGACTGCGTTGGAGGCAGCTTATGGTAGAGGAATTTACAGTACCAGTCAAAAGTTTGGGTACACCAAATCATTCCAGGTGTTTTATTTGTACTCTTTTCTACATTGTAGAATAATAATGAAGACATCAACTATGAAATAACACATAATGGAATCATGTAGTAACCAAAAACATGTTAAACAAATAAATATATTTTATATTTGAGATTCTTAAAATTAGCCACCCTTTGCCTCGATTGCCTCATTTACATGTTGCGTTTATATTTTTTGTTCAGTGTTTCTATCAGTTTTAGAAACATATGAAGATGTCATAGTGAATTCATGTGAATGAACGAGCCCTTTCAGACTTTATAATATGGCTGTATATAAACTTACTATATATAGTTACTATCAGTTTTTAGGAACATCTACCCAAAATATTTCACCTTCTTATTTTTTTTAACTTTATCCAAAATGTGATGAGGTCAGTGATAGTCAAGATATAAACAATGAAACAGCGTGTGGAACCCTTTCATTAACGGGGAGATGTTACTGATGTGCTTTCTGTCTTCCACGTAAAAACTAGTTTTGGACTTCTACACAATGTTTTATTGACTTATTTTCACTTTAAGGAAGTGTTTAGGTCACATCCTGTATCATACAGCTATGAGGGTTATATAATTACAACCACCTGCTTGATAGGAATCTAGCGATGTCTGTGTCATAGAACTGTCTAGTGTTTTGTGTTCTGACTTGTAAAACAGAATGAATAAAATAAGTAGTGTAAACATTATCAGTAATTACTAGGAAACTCTACAACATTTGTTTTAAAGTCACACCAAGATTGTTAAAACTGGCCTTAGGTTATTGAGGGATCTGATTAGGATTTACTCTCGTAGCAAGGCCGTTTTATCATGTGGAGGTTTCATTCAGGTCTCTATTTTAAAAAACACACTATCTTTGGCAGGAGAAAGACCAGACTCAGAGGAACCAGAGCCAGGGACGTCCAAACCAGCAAGAAGACACCAGTGCTCCCACTGTGGAAAGGGTTTTAACCGGTTATGGGACCTGAAACAACACAAGATAATACACACAGAGGAGGGGCCTTACCACTGCTCCCAGTGTGGAAAGAGTTTTACCTACTTGTGTAATCTGAAAACGCATGAGAGAATACACACAGGAGAAAAGCTGTACTGCTGCTCCCAGTGTGGAAGGAGTTTTACCCACTTACGTAACCTGAAAACACATGAGAGAATACACACAGGGGAGAAGCCTTACCATTGCTCCCAGTGTGGAAAGAATTTTGCCCACTTAAATAACCTGAAAACACATGAGCAAGTACACACAGGTGATAAGCCTTACTGCTGCTCCCAGTGTGGAAAGAGTTTTAACCAGAAAAGCTACCTGAAAAAACACGAGAGAGTACACACAGGAGAAAAGCCTTACCACTGCTCCCAGTGTGGGAAGGGTTGTAACCAGTTAGGTGACCTGAAACGACATGAGAGAATACACACAGGAGAAAATCTGTACTATTGCTCCCAGTGTGGAAAGGGTTGTAACCACTTAGGTGACCTGAAACGACATGAAAGAATACACACAGGAGAAAAGCCTTACCACTGCTCCCAGTGTGGAAAGAGTTTTACCCACTTACGTAACCTGAAAACACATGAGATAATACATACAGGGGAGAAGCCTTACCACTGCTCTCGGTGTGGAAAACGTTTTATCCACTTATGTAACCTGAAAACACATGAGATAATACATACAGGGGAGAAGCATTACCACTGCTCCCAGTGTGGAAAGAGTTTTTATCAGAAAAGCTACCTTAAAAAACACGAGAGAATACACACAGGAGAGAAATCTTACCACTGCTCCCAGTGTGGAAAGGGTTTTAACCAGTTAGGGGACCTGAAACGGCATGAGAGAATACACACAGCAGAAAAGCTGTACCACTGCTCCCAGTGTGGAAAGAGTTTTACCCAGTTATTGAACTTGAAAACACATGAGAGAATACACACACAGGGGAGAAGCCTTACCACTCCTCCCAGTGTGGAAATCGTTTTGATCAGTTAGGTAACATGAGAACACATGAGATAAAACACACAGGAGATCAGGATGTTGGCTGCTGAACAGTAGGAAAGAGGACAGATTTAGGCTGCTGAACAGTAGGAAAGAGGACAGATTTAGGCTGCTGAACAGTAGGAAAGAGGACAGATTTAGGCTACTGAACAGTAGGAAAGAGGACAGATTTAGGCTGCTGAACAGTAGGAAAGAGGACAGATTTAGGCTGCTGAACAGTAGGAAAGAGGACATATTTAGGCCCTGAACAGTGGGAAAGAGGACAGATTTAGGCTACTGAACAGTAGGAAAGAGGACAGATTTAGGCTACTGAACAGTTGGAAAGAGGACAGATTTAGGCTGCTGAACAGTAGGAAAGAGGACAGATTTAGGCTACTGAACAGTAGGAAAGAGGACAGATTTAGGCTGCTGAACAGTAGGAAAGAGGACATATTTAGGCTCTGAACAGTGGGAAAGAGGACAGATTTAGGCTACTGAACTGAACAGTGGGAAAGAGGACAGATTTAGGCTGCTGAACAGTAGGAAAGAGGACAGATTTAGGCTGCTGAACAGTAGGAAAGAGGACAGATTTAGGCTACTGAACAGTAGGAAAGAGGACAGATTTAGGCTGCTGAACAGTAGGAAAGAGGACATATTTAGGCTCTGAACAGTGGGAAAGAGGACAGATTTAGGCTACTGAACTGAACAGTGGGAAAGAGGACAGATTTAGGCTGCTGAACAGTAGGAAAGAGGACAGATTTAGGCTGCTGAACAGTAGGAAAGAGGACAGATTTAGGCTACTGAACAGTAGGAAAGAGGACAGATTTAGGCTCTGAACAGCGGGAAAGAGGACAGATTTAGGCTACTGAACAGTAGGAAAGAGGACAGATTTAGGCTACTGAACAGTTGGAAAGAGGACAGATTTAGGCTGCTGAACAGTAGGAAAGAGGACAGATTTAGGCTACTGAACAGTGGGAAAGAGGACAGATTTAGGCTACTGAACAGTAGGAAAGAGGACAGATTTAGGCTCTGAACAGTGGGAAAGAGGACAGATTTAGGCTGCTGAACAGTAGGAAAGAGGACAGATTTAGGCTGCTGAACAGTAGGAAAGAGGACAGATTTAGGCTACTGAACAGTAGGAAAGAGGACAGATTTAGGCTGCTGAACAGTAGGAAAGAGGACAGATTTAGGCTACTGAACAGTAGGAAAGAGGAAAGATTTAGGCTGCTGAACAGTAGGAAAGAGGACAGATTTAGGCTACTGAACAGTAGGAAAGAGGACATATTTAGGCTCTGAACAGTGGGAAAGAGGACAGATTTAGGCTACTGAACAGTAGGAAAGAGGACAGATTTAGGCTACTGAACAGTAGGAAAGAGGACAGATTTAGGCTACTGAACAGTAGGAAAGAGGACAGATTTAGGCTGCTGAACAGTAGGAAAGAGGACAGATTTAGGCTGCTGAACAGTAGGAAAGAGGACATATTTAGGCTCTGAACAGTGGGAAAGAGGACAGATTTAGGCTACTGAACAGTAGGAAAGAGGAAAGATTTAGGCTGCTGAACAGTAGGAAAGAGGACAGATTTAGGCTACTGAACAGTAGGAAAGAGGACATATTTAGGCTCTGAACAGTGGGAAAGAGGACAGATTTAGGCTACTGAACAGTAGGAAAGAGGACAGATTTAGGCTACTGAACAGTAGGAAAGAGGACAGATTTAGGCTGCTGAACAGTAGGAAAGAGGACATATTTAGGCTCTGAACAGTGGGAAAGAGGACAGATTTAGGCTACTGAACAGTGGGAAAGAGGACACGGCTACTGAACGGTAGGAAAGAGGACAGATTTAGGCTGCTGAACAGTAGGAAAGAGGACAGATTTAGGCTGCTGAACAGGAGGAAAGAGGACAGATTTAGGCTCTGAACAGTGGAACATCGGAGAGGTGCAAGGCTGATACGTGGTGGAGAGTACGCTGCAGAGACTCGGGAAATTTGTGTTCGGTATTGACTTTCCAGTGTTTTCTCTACTGCATGTATTTTTATGTAAATAAACTTCTCTCAGACTGATTTTGGGGATAATTAAGCACTGGCCCATAGGGATGTGTATCATAGTATCATAGGATATCATAGGGATGTATATCACAGTATCATAGGATATCATAGGGATGTGTATCACAGTATCATAGGATATCACAGGGATGTATATCATAGTATCATAGGATATCATAGGGATGTATATCATAGTATCATAGGATATCACAGGGATGTATATCATAGTATCATAGGATATCACAGGGATGTATATCATAGTATCATAGGATATCATAGGGATGTATATCATAGGGATGTATATCACAGTATCATAGGATATCATAGTGATGTGTATCATAGGATATCACAGGGATGTATATCATAGTATCATAGGATATCATAGGGATGTATATCATAGTATCATAGGATATCACAGGGATGTATATCATAGTATCATAGTGATATCATAGGGATGTATATCATATGATATCATAGGATATCACAGGGATGTATATCATAGTATCATAGGATATCATAGGGATGTATATCATAGTATCATAGGATATCATAGGGATGTATATCATAGTATCATAGGGATGTGTATCACAGTATCATAGGGATGTATATCATAGTATCATAGGATATCACAGGGATGTGTATCACAGTATCATAGGATATCACAGGGATGTATATCACAGTATCATAGGGATGTGTATCACAGGATATCATAGGGATGTATATCATAGTATCATAGGATATCACAGGGATGTGTATCACAGTATCATAGGATATCACAGGGATGTGTATCACAGTATCATAGGATATCATAGGGATGTATATCATAGTATCATAGGATATCACAGGGATGTGTATCACAGGATATCATAGGATATCATAGGGATGTATATCATAGTATCATAGGATATCATAGGGATGTATATCATAGGATATCACAGGGATGTGTATCACAGTAGTGTCCTGAATGGTCCTATAATGTAAACTTCCCAACAGGAAATAAATTCTAAACAAAATAATTTTCACTTTTAAGTTTCAATTATATTTTCATCAAACTAACAAGCAAATACTTTATGAATCTATTGTTACTAATCAACTTGCAAGGTTCCACAGATCAAAAGAGCCTTGCAGATTGATGGCTGGGGCCCATCCGATGATAAGAGTCTGGGAAGATCCAATAGCCATATTTGACACATTTGTTAGAAGTAGTGTAAGATGGTAGTGTCTGTAATTTTGCCATTTGTTAGAAGTAGTGTAAGATGGTAGTGTCTGTAATTTTGCCATTTGTTAGAAGTAGTGTAAGATGGTGGTGTCTGTAATTTTACCATATGGACGAGCGATGTCAGAGCGGAACGGACTAAGATACAGTAGAATAGTATAGAATACAGTATATACATATGAGATGAGTAATGCATAGACTAAGATACAGTAGAATAGTATAGAATACAGTATATACATATGAGATGAGTAATGCATAGACTAAGATACAGTAGAATAGTATAGAATACAGTATGTACATATGAGATGAGTAATGCATAGACTAAGATACAGTAGAATAGTATAGAATACAGTATATACACATGAGATGAGTAATGCATAGACTAAGATACAGTAGAATAGTATAGAATACAGTATATACATATGAGATGAGTAATGCATAGACTAAGATACAGTAGAATAGTATAGAATACAGTATATACATATGAGATGAGTAATGCATAGACTAAGATACAGTAGAATAGTATAGAATACAGTATATACATATGAGAAGAGTAATGCCAGATGTGTAAACATTTATTAAAGTGACTAGTGTTTCATTCCTTAAAGTGGCCAGTGATTTCTGGTCTATACCAATAGGCAGCAGCCTCTAATGTGCTAGTGATGGCTGTTTAACAGTCTGATGGCCTTGAGATATACGCTGTTTTTCAGTCTCTCGGTCCCAGCTTTGATGCACCTGTACTGACCTCGCCTTCTGGATGATAGCGGGGCGAACAGACAGTGGCTCAGGTGGTTGATGTTATTTTTGGCCTTCCTATGGCATCAGGTGCTGTTGGAGGTCGAGAGGTTTGCCCCTGATAATGCGTCGGGCAGATCGCACCACCCTCTGGAGAGCTTTGTAGTTGTGGGCAGTGATACAGCCCGACAGGATGCTCTCAATTGTGCATCTGTAAAGGTTTGTCAACGCCATCATTTTACAACTATAGCTAACACATTAGTTAGCAAGTTACCTTGTCAATCAGGTTGCTATGGGGGGAGGGTCATGTCCGGCAGTTTTACTCACAGCAGGGTATTCAAGTAGATGCTTTTTTCATTTGAAAAGGTGTCTTGAGTGAACTGTGCTAGAGAGGCTGAACGAACTTGACCGTTCCATAGCAACGGGCCGTGACAAGATTCCTGCCAGATTTTCTAAAGGATGCTGCGGTACATTATCACCCCCTGTGGAACTCACATTGTGAATCTGTCTATTTGAACTACGGGTATTTCCCAGTGAACTAAAACCTGCAAGGGGCATTCCGTTATATAAAAAAAGAGAATCCGTTAGATCATGGAAACTATCGGCCGACTCTCAATCCCGTGTGCTTTATCGAAGGTCATGGAAAAGATTATGTTCCTTACATTACCTATTATATGAGCTCCAATCGGGCTTCAGGAAATCCCATTCCACCTGACACCCGCCTACTATATCTGACTGAGCACATAAGGAAGGAAATAGACAGGAACATTTTGTGGTACGGTTTTAAGTTCGATCTTCAAAAGGTGTTCGATACAGTGGATCATGAGATTCTGTTCATCAAACTAAGAGCCATGGGCTTTAAATTCTTAGGGCCTGGGGGGGGCAGCATTGGGAAGTTTGGATTGGCTTTAACAACTTAGCAGTGAATTGGGGTCAGCCCTTACCTGCAAGGAAGAAAACAGATGGTGGAATGTGGATGGGACCCTGTCTAAACCCAAAATCTGGAACTGCGGGGTTCCCCAAGGGCGTATACTGGGTCCACTTTTATTTATATTGTATATAAATGATATGAAATCTGCCTGTACATATGACCTTTTCCTATATGCAGATGATTCTGCACTGTTGGTTTCCCAAAGACAAAGATATGGTTGAGAAAGCCCTCAGTGTTGAACTTCTGAATGTCAGTAAATGGCAATAATGACAATAAGCTGTCACTTCACCTTGGAAAAACAGAGTCCATCTTGTTCGGTTCCAAAGTGAAACTGAGGAAATTTAAGGTGGTAGTAGGTGAAATAGTAGTCGCAGCAAAAGACTATGTTAAGTATCTTGGATGTGTGCCAGATAACATTTTGTGCCATGATCTCCCCTGTCAGATGGTTATTACCAAAGTGAACCATAAAATTAGGTTCCTGGCTAGAACCTCCAAATATCTGGATAAGAATGCAATGTGGACATTGGCAGGGGCTCTTGTTCAGTGCCACTTTGACTATGCATGCTCTTCCTGAGACAGTAGTGCCCCCCAAGATAATACAAAATAAATTGCAGACAACTTCCAGCACTTACGCATCTTGACTATTCCCACTTTGAAATCCTTAGATGGCTTAAAGTGGAGGAGCGAGTCGCTCAGATAAAATTGTCTTGTACATCAGATTGTCCACAGTACGGTTCCCAGATACTATTGTAACTACTTTGACTTAGTAATCAAACAAATGTAATCAAATGTATTTTTTAAAGCCCTTCTTACATCAGCTGATGTCACAAAGTGCTGTACAGAAACTCAGCCTATAAAACCCCAAAGAGCAAGCAATGCAGGTGTAGAAGTTATGGCCTATCCATAGCTATTCAACTAGAAAGAGTTAAACTGGCGCTGTTCCTTTTACATTTAAAGTGGTAAAAGGGGAAAGACATGGTTGTTATACTCAGCTGACATTCTGAATAATCTCCCAAAGAATTTGGTACTTATAACCGCCATGGGTCAAATTCTCACTGGAAAAAAAATGGCTAAATTGTAGCATGTCTCAAAAGTGAGTGGTAAGATTAAAGTAGGTGGAGGGGAGAGGGGAATGCCCGGTATGGCATATGGTCTGCCTTTCTGGTGCCTGCTGTGTATTATATTGTGATTGTCTTGTGTGTTTATATATATATATATAAATCTGTTAAGCATGATTGTGTTATCCTTCATGATTTTCTTAAATTGTATGTGGAGGCGGCAGGGTGGCCTCGTGGTCACCAGCTGGAGCAACCTTATGTATGTGGAGGCGGCAGGGTGGCCTAGTGGTCACCAGCTGGAGCAACCTTATGTATGTGGAGGAGGCAGGGTGGCCTAGTGGTCACCAGCTGGAGCAACCTTATGTATGTGGAGGCGGCAGGGTGGCCTAGTGGTCACTAGCTGGAGCAACCTTATGTGTGTGGAGGCGGCAGGGTGGCCTAGTGGTCACCAGCTGGAGCAACCTTATGTATGTGGAGGCGGCAGGGTGGCCTAGTGGTCACCAGCTGGAGCAACCTTATGTATGTGGAGGAGGCAGGGTGGCCTAGTGGTCACCAGCTGGAGAAACCTTATGTATGTGTTTTACAAAGTGTCTATTAAATTCAATCAATATACATGTTCATATTAAGCTTCTACTTCTGTGTACAGGAAAGTATTATTTGTAAGATGGAATAGAAAATATATCTGTTTATTGTTAAATTATTATGACGTTCTTTCCAATACAAAAAGTGTAGTACCTATTGTTTCCAAACTGCGTTACCCACTCCAGCCAGCAGATGGCGATGTGCGTCTTTCAGGTGATGCTTCTTGCGTGACGTATAATGGACTGGACGGACGCTTCTTCAGGAACAACAAGGCGCCAACTCTTTCGACCACCTCGGTAGCTTGCTAGCCAACATAAAACTGAAAGATTGACGCTTTAGACCATGTTAATGTACATTAGCTAATCTCAGTGTTGTAAACGCAGTTCATTTGACGTATCAACTGGTTAACTTTAACCTAATTTGCTTGTTCAATTTGCTAAGTTGTTAAACACTGATACTAGCCGCTAATGCTACCTAGCACTAGGCTAGTCGCTAATGCTAACTAACATCCCTGACCATGAGCTCACTAAACTACTACTCCCCTGCTAAAGAAGAGGAGGTCTGCTGGACGGAGAAAGAAGCTCTGGGACTGAACATTGTCGTGAAAGAAGAAGATGATGTTATTGAGGAAACAGAGGAAGAACATTTTAGAGAGGAAGAGGATGCTGTCGCAGTAGAGGTGAAGAAGGAAGACGTTTTGAGAGTGAAAGAGGAGGAGACAGAATATCAGATTAACACCAGTGAGTAAACAGGGGCACAAACTATGCAGCTATTGAACTAATGTGTGGTTTTAAGGGGCATTCTACTGAAGTTCTACACTGGAATATGTTATTCAGTACTTTATAAATTCTTAAAGGGTCAATCTGCCTTTGGTACATACATTTTGGGGTCTTTTAAATTAAATTTGTTAAATTCTCCACGTGTTCTACATTAAAGTGCATCTCATCAAAAGGCACCCATTTTTGTGGAACTACCCTTTAACATTTGCATTTTAGGGCCTGTTTAGAGAGATTAATGTCTCGTCTAAGACCCTATGATTTTAATATACGGTCATAAGTTAACTATCTGTTTGATGTTCTTGTTCACACAGGAGAGAGACATGACTATCGTGGATCCTCTGGGGAGCCTCAACAACATCCTGATGCTGACGAGGCAGAGAAGAGTCTCTCCAGATCAGAACACCAGATGGTACAGCTTGGTCTGGTCTAGCATACAGCTTGCTCTATCTGGGTCTGGGTTTCTGTAAAGCACTTTATGACAACAGTGACATCAGCATCCATAATGATGTGTCTGTGTCTCCTCTTTATGGTTACCAGGACAACGCTAGCCCTTCCACCCTCCCGGAGTCCCTGTATCGTGCCTCTCCCGGTAGCACCTTACTGCTGGGTATGAAGAGGTTGTCTGTGCTGCTGGTGGACTGCAGGAAAACAACAGGACTGAGTGGAACTGTGAGAGGTGGAGAAGAGAAGAAAGGATCAGATTTGACACATCAAAGTAAGTGCTGTAGTTTAGTTTGTACAAATATAATAGATCTTCCCACTGGTATCTGTTACCAGGACAACCAGCAGAGTTCTGTTAGTTGACAGGAAGATAGACTGGTGGATATGGATGTTATGAATATCGTAACACTGAAAAAGGATTCTGCCAATGAAAAGAGAGAAACCAATAGACCATATAAAACCTTGATGAAAGTTAGATTTAGAGAGAAAGAAAACATGTTTCCTAAAAACAGTATAGATGTTACATTGTCTGTCCCAGTCAACCCCCCTATCTTTACTAGACTGTAGAACATACAAACTAAACTCCAGACACTTCAATGTGGTCTGTATTGCTTCATTAACAGCTGATCTACAGGACTTGTTAAACTGGCAAATATATATTTTAAAACAAGCTTATTTTTTTGTCTTGGCCTCAGGTCAAATGAAGCCTGAACTCCAACATACAGACCTTAAAGAACATGGTTTAATATATATATACTATATAGACCTTAACAGAACATGGTTGAATATATATATACTATATAGACCTTAAAGAACATGGTTGAATATATATATATACTATATAGACCTTAAAGAACATGGTTTAATATATATATACTATATAGACCTTAAAGAACATGGTTGAATATATATATACTATATAGACCTTAAAGAACATGGTTGAATATATATATACTATATAGACCTTAAAGAACATGGTTTAATATATATATACTATATAGACCTTAAAGAACATGGTTTAATATATATATACTATATAGACCTTAAAGAACATGGTTGAATATATATATACTATATAGACCTTAAAGAACATGGTTTAATATATATATATATACTATATGGACCTTAAAGATCATGGTTTAATATATATATACTATATAGACCTTAAAGAACATGGTTTAATATATATACTATATAGACCTTAAAGAACATGGTTTAATATATATATACTATATAGACCTTATAGAACATGGTTTAATATATATATATATATATACTATATAGACCTTAAAGAACATGGTTTAATATATATATATATACTATATGGACCTTAAAGATCATGGTTTAATATATATATACTATATAGACCTTAAAGAACATGGTTTAATATATATACTATATAGACCTTAAAGAACATGGTTTAATATATATATACTATATAGACCTTAAAGAACATGGTTTAATATATATACTATATAGACCTTAAAGAACATGGTTTCATTTGGAAATTATTAACTTTATTGATTTCATGTGTAACTGACGCCAGTGTGGTGCTAACAGTTTAGTTTCCTCCTCTGTCCCCATACTGGACTCAAACTCGTGATCCTCTACTTCTCAACACACGTGACCGTCCTCCTTGATAATGAACTCTATTCAGAGTGCGAGAGCCACACACTCACTACAGCACAATAAGGGGTCTGTGTATTTAACAGATGCTGAGATCAGAAACAAATCAGTCCCTTTGTTGCTCTGTTTCAGAGCTGCTTTCTGACGAAGGGAAGCCTTTTCAACTCTAAAGGTGTATTTGGCCATTTAGGCTGCAACAACGATACAGTGGAACCCCCTGATCTGTTGTTTTATGAAGGGTCACCTCCCGGTATAAACACAATACCCCATACTGACCTTATTCTATAAACACAATACCCCATACTGACCTTATTCTATAAACACAATACCCCATACTGACCTTATTCTATAAACACAATACCCCATACTGACCTTATTCTATAAACACAATACCCCATACTGACCTTATTCTATAAACACAATACCCCATACTGACCTTATTCTATAAACACAATACCCCATACTGACCTTATTCTATAAACACAATACCCCATACTGACCTTATTCTATAAACACAATACCCCATACTGACCTTATTCTATAAACACAATACCCCATACTGACCTTATTCTATAAACACAATACCCCATACTGACCTTATTCTATAAACACAATACCCCATACTGACCTTATTCTATAAACACAATACCCCATACTTTATTCTATAAACACAATACCCCATACTGACCTTATTCTATAAACACAATACCCCATACTGACCTTATTCTATAAACACAATACCCCATACTGACCTTATTCTATAAACACAATACCCCATACTGACCTTATTCTATAAACACAATACCCCATACTGACCTTATTCTATAAACACAATACCCCATACTGACCTTATTCTATAAACACAATACCCCATACTGACCTTATTCTATAAACACAATACTATACCTTATTCTATAAACACAATACCCCATACTGACCTTATTCTATAAACACAATACCCCATACTGACCTTATTCTATAAACACAATACCCCATACTGACCTTATTCTATAAACACAATGACCTTATTCTATAAACACAATGACTGACCTTATTCTATAAACACAATACCCCATACTGACCTTATTCTATAAACACAATACCCCATACTGACCTTATTCTATAAACACAATACCCCATACTGACCTTATTCTATAAACACAATACCCCATACTGACCTTATTCTATAAACACAATACCCCATACTGACCTTATTCTATAAACACAATACCCCATACTGACCTTATTCTATAAACACAATACCCCATACTGACCTTATTCTATAAACACAATACCCCATACTGACCTTATTCTATAAACACAATACCCCATACTGACCTTATTCTATAAACACAATACCCCATACTGACCTTATTCTATAAACACAATACCCCATACTGACCTTATTCTATAAACACAATACCCCATACTGACCTTATTCTATAAACACAATACCCCATACTGACCTTATTCTATAAACACAATACCCCATACTGACCTTATTCTATAAACACAATACCCCATACTGACCTTATTCTATAAACACAATACCCCATACTGACCTTATTCTATAAACACAATACCCCATACTGACCTTATTCTATAAACACAATACCCCATACTGACCTTATTCTAAAACACAATACCCCATACTGACCTTATTCTATAAACACAATACCCCATACTGACCTTATTCTATAAACACAATACCCCATACTGACCTTATTCTATAAACACAAAACCCCATACTGACCTTATTCTATAAACACAATACCCCATACTGACCTTATTCTATAAACACAATACCCCATACTGACCTTATTCTATAAACACAATACCCCATACTGACCTTATTCTATAAACACAATACCCCATACTGACCTTATTCTATAAACACAATACCCCATACTGACCTTATTCTATAAACACAATACCCCATACTGACCTTATTCTATAAACACAATACCCCATACTGACCTTATTCTATAAACACAATACCCCATACTGACCTTATTCTATAAACACAATACCCCATACTGACCTTATTCTAAAACACAATACCCTATACTGACCTTATTCTATAAACACAATACCCCATACTGACCTTATTCTATAAAAACACAATACTGACCTTATTCTATAAACACAATACCCCATACTGACCTTATTCTAAAAACACAATACCCCATACTGACCTTATTCTAAAACACAATACCCCATACTGACCTTATTCTATAAACACAATACTGACCTTATTCTATAAACACAATACCCCATACTGACCTTATTCTAAAACACAATACCCCATACTGACCTTATTCTATAAACACAATACCCCATACTGACCTTATTCTATAAACACAATACCCCATACTGACCTTATTCTATAAACACAATACCCCATACTGACCTTATTCTATAAACACAATACCCCATACTGACCTTATTCTATAAACACAATACCCCATACTGACCTTATTCTATAAACACAATACCCCATACTGACCTTATTCTATAAACACAATACCCCATACTGACCTTATTCTAAAAACACAATACCCCATACTGACCTTATTCTAAAAACACAATACCCCATACTGACCTTATTCTATAAACACAATACCCCATACTGACCTTATTCTATAAACACAATACCCCATACTGACCTTATTCTATAAACACAATACCCCATACTGACCTTATTCTAAAAACACAATACCCCATACTGACCTTATTCTATAAACACAATACCCCATACTGACCTTATTCTATAAACACAATACCCCATACTGACCTTATTCTATAAACACAACACCCCATACTGACCTTATTCTATAAACACAATACCCCATACTGACCTTATTCTATAAACACAATACCCCATACTGACCTTATTCTATAAACACAATACCCCATACTGACCTTATTCTATAAACACAATACCCCATACTGACCTTATTCTATAAACACAATACCCCGTACTGACCTTATTCTATAAACACAATACCCCATACTGACCTTATTCTATAAACACAATACCCCATACTGACCTTATTCTATAAACACAATACCCCATACTGACCTTATTCTATAAACACAATACCCCATACTGACCTTATTCTATAAACACAATACCCCATACTGACCTTATTCTATAAACACAATACCCCATACTGACCTTATTCTATAAACACAATACCCCACACTGACCTTATTCTATAAACACAATACCCCATACTGACCTTATTCTATAAACACAATACCCCATACTGACCTTATTCTATAAACACAATACCCCACACTGACCTTATTCTATAAACACAATACCCCACACTGACCTTATTCTATAAACACAATACCCCACACTGACCTTATTCTATAAACACAATACCCCATACTGACCTTATTCTATAAACACAATACCCCACACTGACCTTATTCTATAAACACAATACCCCACACTGACCTTATTCTATAAACACAATACCCCACACTGACCTTATTCTATAAACACAATACCCCACACTGACCTTATTCTATAAACACAATACCCCATACTGACCTTATTCTATAAACACAATACCCCATACTGACCTTATTCTATAAACACAATACCCCATACTGACCTTATTCTATAAACACAATACCCCATACTGACCTTATTCTATAAACACAATACCCCATACTGACCTTATTCTATAAACACAATACCCCATACTGACCTTATTCTAAAACACAATACCCCATACTGACCTTATTCTATAAACACAATACCCCATACAGACCTTATTCTATAAACACAATACCCCACACTGACCTTATTCTATAAACACAATATCCCATACTGACCTTATTCTATAAACACAATACCCCACACTGACCTTATTCTATAAACACAATACCCCATACTAACCTTATTCTATAAACACAATACCCCATACTGACCTTATTCTATAAACACAATACCCCATACTGACCTTATTCTATAAACACAATACCCCATACTGACCTTATTCTATAAACACAATACCCCATACTGACCTTATTCTATAAACACAATACCCCATACTGACCTTATTCTATAAACACAATACCCCATACTGACCTTATTCTATAAACACAATACCCCATACTGACCTTATTCTAAAAACACAATACCCCATACTGACCTTATTCTAAAAACACAATACCCCATACTGACCTTATTCTAAAAACACAATACCCCATACTGACCTTATTCTATAAACACAATACCCCATACTGACCTTATTCTATAAACACAATACTGACCTTATTCTATAAACACAATACCCCATACTGACCTTATTCTAAAAACACAATACCCCATACTGACCTTATTCTATAAACACAATACCCCATACTGACCTTATTCTATAAACACAATACCCCATACTGACCTTATTCTATAAACACAATACCCCATACTGACCTTATTCTATAAACACACAATACCCCATACTGACCTTATTCTAAAAACACAATACCCCATACTGACCTTATTCTATAAACACAACACCCCTACTGACCTTATTCTATAAACACAATACCCCATACTGACCTTATTCTATAAACACAATACCCCGTACTGACCTTATTCTATGAACACAATACTCCATACTGACCTTATTCTATAAACACAATACCCCATACTGACCTTATTCTATAAACACAATACCCCATACTGACCTTATTCTATAAACACAATACCCCATACTGACCTTATTCTATAAACACAATACCCCATACTGACCTTATTCTATAAACACAATACCCCATACTGACCTTATTCTATAAACACAAAACCCCATACTGACCTTATTCTATAAACACAATACCCCATACTGACCTTATTCTATAAACACAATACCCCATACTGACCTTATTCTATAAACACAATACCCCATACTGACCTTATTCTATAAACACAATACCCCATACTGACCTTATTCTATAAACACAATACCCCATACTGACCTTATTCTAAAAACACAATACCCCATACTGACCTTATTCTAAAACACAATACCCCATACTGACCTTATTCTATAAACACAATACCCCATACTGACCTTATTCTATAAACACAATACCCCATACTGACCTTATTCTATAAACACAATACCCCATACTGACCTTATTCTAAAAACACAATACCCCATACTGACCTTATTCTATAAACACAATACCCTTATTCTATAAACACAACCTTATTCTATAAACACAATACCCCATACTGACCTTATTCTATAAACACAATACCCCATACTGACCTTATTCTATAAACACAATACCCCATACTGACCTTATTCTATAAACACAATACCCCATACTGACCTTATTCTATAAACACAATACCCCATACTGACCTTATTCTATAAACACAATACCCCATACTGACCTTATTCTATAAACACAATACCCCATACTGACCTTATTCTATAAACACAATACCCCATACTGACCTTATTCTATAAACACAATACCCCACACTGACCTTATTCTATAAACACAATACCCCATACTGACCTTATTCTATAAACACAATACCCCATACTGACCTTATTCTATAAACACAATACCCCATACTGACCTTATTCTATAAACACAATATACCTATAAACACATACCCCATACTGACCTTATTCTATAAACACAATACCCCATACTGACCTTATTCTATAAACACAATACCCCATACTGACCTTATTCTATAAACACAATACCCCATACTGACCTTATTCTAAAAACACAATACCCCATACTGACCTTATTCTAAAACACAATACCCCATACTGACCTTATTCTAAAAACACAATACCCCATACTGACCTTATTCTAAAAACACAATACCCCATACTGACCTTATTCTAAAACACAATACTGACCTGACCTTATTCTATAAACACAATACCCCATACTGACCTTATTCTAAAACACATTCTATAAACACAATACCCCATACTGACCTTATTCTATAAACACAATACCCCATACTGACCTTATTCTATAAACACAATACCCCATACTGACCTTATTCTATAAACACAATACCCCATACTGACCTTATTCTATAAACACAATACCCCATACTGACCTTATTCTAAAACACAATACCCCATACTGACCTTATTCTATAAACACAATACCCCATACTGACCTTATTCTATAAACACACCTTATTCTATACCCCATACTGACCTTATTCTATAAACACAATACCCCATACTGACCTTATTCTAAAACACAATACCCCATACTGACCTTATTCTATAAACACAATACCCCATACTGACCTTATTCTATAAACACAATACCCCATACTGACCTTATTCTATAAACACAATACCCCATACTGACCTTATTCTATAAACACAATACTGACCTTATTCTATAAACACAATACCCCATACTGACCTTATTCTAAAAACACAATACCCCATACTGACCTTATTCTATAAACACAATACCCCATACTGACCTTATTCTATAAACACAATACCCCATACTGACCTTATTCTATAAACACAATACCCCATACTGACCTTATTCTAAAAACACAATACCCCATACTGACCTTATTCTATAAACACAATACCCCGTACTGACCTTATTCTATAAACACAATACCCCACACTGACCTTATTCTATAAACACAATACCCCATACTGACCTCATTCTATAAACACAATACCCCATACTGACCTTATTCTATAAACACAATACCCCATACAGACCTTATTCTATAAACACAATACCCCGTACTGACCTTATTCTATAAACACAATACTGACCTTATTCTATAAACACAATACCCCATACTGACCTTATTCTATAAACACAATACCCCATACTGACCTTATTCTATAAACACAATACTGACCTTATTCTATAAACACAATACCCCATACTGACCTTATTCTATAAACACAATACTGACCTTATTGTATAAACACAATACCCCATACTGACCTTATTCTAAAAACACAATACCCCATACTGACCTTATTCTATAAACACAATACCCCATACTGACCTTATTCTATAAACACAATACCCCATACTGACCTTATTCTATAAACACAATACCCCATACTGACCTTATTCTAAAAACACAATACCCCATACTGACCTTATTCTATAAACACAATACCCCGTACTGACCTTATTCTATAAACACAATACCCCACACTGACCTTATTCTATAAACACAATACCCCATACTGACCTTATTCTATAAACACAATACCCCATACAGACCTTATTCTATAAACACAATACCCCGTACTGACCTTATTCTATAAACACAATACTGACCTTATTCTATAAACACAATACCCCATACTGACCTTATTCTAAAAACACAATACCCCATACTGACCTTATTCTATAAACACAATACCCCATACTGACCTTATTCTATAAACACAATACCCCATACTGACCTTATTCTATAAACACAATACCCCATACTGACCTTATTCTATAAACACAATACCCCATACTGACCTTATTCTATAAACACAATACCCCATACTGACCTTATTCTAAAAACACAATACCCCATACTGACCTTATTCTAAAAACACAATACCCCATACTGACCTTATTCTATAAACACAATACCCCATACTGACCTTATTCTATAAACACAATACCCCATACTGACCTTATTCTATAAACACAATACCCCATACTGACCTTATTCTAAAAACACAATACCCCATACTGACCTTATTCTAAAAACACAATACCCCGTACTGACCTTATTCTATAAACACAATACCCCGTACTGACCTTATTCTATAAACACAATACCCCACACTGACCTTATTCTATAAACACAATACCCCACACTGACCTTATTCTATAAACACAATACCCCATACTGACCTTATTCTATAAACACAATACCCCATACTGACCTTATTCTATAAACACAATACCCCATACTGACCTTATTCTAAAAACACAATACCCCATACTGACCTTATTCTATAAACACAATACCCCATACTGACCTTATTCTATAAACACAATACCCCATACTGACCTTATTCTATAAACACAATACCCCATACTGACCTTATTCTATAAACACAATACCCCACACTGACCTTATTCTATAAACACAATACCCCATACTAACCTTATTCTATAAACACAATACCCCATACTGACCTTATTCTATAAACACAATACCCCACACTGACCTTATTCTATAAACACAATACCCCATACTAACCTTATTCTATAAACACAATACCCCATACTAACCTTATTCTATAAACACAATACCCCATACTAACCTTATTCTATAAACACAATACCCCATACTAACCTTATTCTATAAACACAATACCCCATACTGACGTTATTCTAAAAACACAATACCCCATACTGACCTTATTCTATAAACACAATACTGACCTTATTCTATAAACACAATACCCCATACTGACCTTATTCTAAAAACACAATACCCCATACTGACCTTATTCTATAAACACAATACCCCATACTGACCTTATTCTAAAAACACAATACCCCATACTGACCTTATTCTATAAACACAATACCCCATACAGACCTTATTCTATAAACACAATACCCCATACTGACCTTATTCTATAAACACAATACTGACCTTATTCTATAAACACAATACCCCATACTGACCTTATTCTAAAAACACAATACCCCATACTGACCTTATTCTATAAACACAATACCCCATACTGACCTTATTCTATAAACACAATACCCCATACTGACCTTATTCTATAAACACAATACCCCATACTGACCTTATTCTATAAACACAATACCCCATACTGACCTTATTCTATAAACACAATACCCCATACTGACCTTATTCTATAAACACAATACCCCATACTGACCTTATTCTAAAAACACAATACCCCATACTGACCTTATTCTAAAAACACAATACCCCATACTGACCTTTTTCTATAAACACAATACCCCTATAAACACACCTTATTCTATAAACACAATACCCCATACTGACCTTATTCTATAAACACAATACCCCATACTGACCTTATTCTAAAAACACAATACCCCATACTGACCTTATTCTATAAACACAATACCCCATACTGACCTTATTCTATAAACACAATACCCCATACTGACCTTATTCTATAAACACAATACCCCATACTGACCTTATTCTATAAACACAATACCCCATACTGACCTTATTCTATAAACACAATACCCCATACTGACCTTATTCTATAAACACAATACCCCATACTGACCTTATTCTAAAAACACAATACTGTTGGAGCCCAAACCTTATTCTAAAAACACAATACCCCATACTGACCTTATTCTATAAACACAATACCCCATACTGACCTTATTCTATAAACACAATACCCCCCACACTGACCTTATTCTATAAACACAATACCCCATACTGACCTTATTCTATAAACACAATACCCCATACTGACCTTATTCTATAAACACAATACCCCATACTGACCTTATTCTATAAACACAATACCCCATACTGACCTTATTCTATAAACACAATACCCCACACTGACCTTATTCTATAAACACAATACCCCATACTAACCTTATTCTATAAACACAATACCCCACACTAACCTTATTCTATAAACACAATACCCCATACTAACCTTATTCTATAAACACAATACCCCATACTAACCTTATTCTATAAACACAATACCCCATACTGACGTTATTCTAAAAACACAATACCCCATACTGACCTTATTCTATAAACACAATACTGACCTTATTCTATAAACACAATACTGACCTTATTCTATAAACACAATACCCCATACTGACCTTATTCTATAAACACAATACCCCATACTGACCTTATTCTAAAAACACAATACCCCATACTGACCTTATTCTATAAACACAACACCCCTACTGACCTTATTCTATAAACACAATACCCCATACTGACCTTATTCTATAAACACAATACCCCGTACTGACCTTATTCTATAAACACAATACCCCATACTGACCTTATTCTATAAACACAATACCCCATACTGACCTTATTCTATAAACACAATACTCCATACTGACCTTATTCTATAAACACAATACCCCATACTGACCTTATTCTATAAACACAATACCCCATACTGACCTTATTCTATAAACACAATACCCCATACTGACCTTATTCTATAAACACAATACCCCATACTGACCTTATTCTATAAACACAATACCCCATACTGACCTTATTCTATAAACACAATACCCCATACTGACCTTATTCTATAAACACAATACCCCATACTGACCTTATTCTATAAACACAATACCCCATACTGACCTTATTCTATAAACACAATACCCCATACTGACCTTATTCTAAAAACACAATACCCCATACTGACCTTATTCTAAAAACACAATACCCCATACTGACCTTATTCTATAAACACAATACCCCATACTGACCTTATTCTATAAACACAATACCCCATACTGACCTTATTCTATAAACACAATACCCCATACTGACCTTATTCTATAAACACAATACCCCATACTGACCTTATTCTATAAACACAATACCCCATACTGACCTTATTCTATAAACACAATACCCCATACTGACCTTATTCTAAAAACACAATACCCCATACTGACCTTATTCTATAAACACAATACCCCATACTGACCTCATTCTATAAACACAATACCCCATACTGACCTTATTCTATAAACACAATACCCCATACTGACCTTATTCTATAAACACAATACCCCATACTGACCTTATTCTATAAACACAATACCCCACACTGACCTTATTCTATAAACACAATACCCCATACTGACCTTATTCTATAAACACAATACCCCATACTAACCTTATTCTATAAACACAATACCCCATACTGACCTTATTCTATAAACACAATACCCCATACTGACCTTATTCTATAAACACAATACCCCATACTGACCTTATTCTAAAAACACAATACCCCATACTGACCTTATTCTATAAACACAATACTGACCTTATTCTATAAACACAATACCCCATACTGACCTTATTCTAAAAACACAATACCCCATACTGACCTTATTCTAAAAACACAATACCCCATACTGACCTTATTCTAAAAACACAATACCCCATACTGACCTTATTCTATAAACACAATACTGACCTTATTCTATAAACACAATACCCCATACTGACCTTATTCTATAAACACAATACCCCATACTGACCTTATTCTATAAACACAATACCCCATACTGACCTTATTCTAAAAACACAATACCCCATACTGACCTTATTCTATAAACACAATACCCCATACTGACCTTATTCTAAAAACACAATACCCCATACTGACCTTATTCTAAAAACACAATACCCCATACTGACCTTATTCTATAAACACAATACCCCACACTGACCTTATTCTATAAACACAATACCCCATACTGACCTTATTCTATAAACACAATACCCCATACTGACCTTATTCTATAAACACAATACCCCATACTGACCTTATTCTATAAACACAATACCCCATACTGACCTTATTCTATAAACACAATACCCCATACTGACCTTATTCTATAAACACAATACCCCATACTGACCTGTGCCACAATTTTAGCAAACACAGAAGGGGGCCTTGGAGAACAAAAGTAATCTGGCACACTGTTTAGAGTTTCAACAACATGAATATCCTAGTTCTAGCATACAATCATCGATGTTACTACTAATGTGAAAACAAGAAAAAATATGACTTTTCTTGCTAATTTTAAGACAATTGTCAAATAATGTTAACATTCATTACAGACGTCAATTGCTGTACAACATCATAGCTACGCTGTTGGCATCACCTTTTACAGTGGACTTCTGCTGTTGTGGGCCTTTAATCATCTGTCTGACTTTGTTGTTCACACAGGAGAGATACGGGACTACCGTGGATCCTCTGGGGAGCCTCAACAACCTCGTGATGCTGAAGAGGGAGAGAAGGGTCTCTCCAGATCAGAACACCTCAATAAACACCTGCAGAGAACTCACTGCTGCTCTGACTGTGGGAAGAGATTCACCTCATCAGGCATTACAATTCATCAGAGAATACACACAGGGGAGAAATCTTATAGCTGTGATCAATGTGGGAAGAGTTTTACAACATCTGGCTCTCTGACTCAACACCTGAGAACACACACAGGAGAGAAACCCTCTAGCTGTGATCAATGTGGGAAGAGTTTTTGTCGATCTGGAGAGCTGACAGTGCACCAGAGAACACACACAGGAGAGAAACCCTATAGCTGTGATCAATGTGGGAAGAGTTTTACAACATCTGGCTCTCTGACTCAACACCTGAGAACACACACAGGAGAGAAGCCCTATAGCTGTGATCAATGTGGGAAGAGTTTTGTTCAATCTGACCAGCTGACACGACACCAGAGAACACACTCAGGAGAGAAACCCTATAGCTGTGATCAATGTGGGAAGAGGTTTGGTCGATCTTGCCATCTGACTCAACACCAGAGAATACACACAGGAGAGAAACCATATATCTGTGATCAATGTGGGAAGAGTTTTGGTCGATCTGGAGAGCTGACAGTTCACCAGAGAACACACACAGGAGAGAAATCCTCTAGCTGTGATCAATGTGGGAAGAGTTTTGGTCAATTTTACCAACTGACACGACACCAGAGAACACACACAGGAGAGAAACCCTATAGCTGTGATCAATGTGGGAAGAGTTTTAGTCAATCTGGCCAGCTGACACGACACCAGAGAACACACACAGGAGAGAAACCTTACAGCTGTGGTCAATGTGGGAGGAGTTTTAGTCATTCTGGAGATCTGAGAGTGCACAAGAGAATACACACAGGAGAGAAACCTTATAGCTGTGGTCAATGTGGGAAGAGATTTGCTTCATCTGGCCATCTTGTATCACACCAGAGAATACACACAGGAGAGAAACCATATAAAACCATATAGCTGTGATCAATGAATACGTTTTTTCTTGATTTCAGTGTATTAATGTCACAATGTAGAATGTTTTTTACATTGTAGGAGGAGTATTGTAATGATTTCACAATGTAGAAGCCTAAACGTTTGCCCCCTTATGAATTGATTTCAACATGTTATAGATATTAGCCTCATGGGGACAATCCAGGCTCCGAAATGGAAGAGTACTATATCGGATCAAATCAAATGTATTTATTTAGCCCTTCTTACATCAGCTGATATCTCAAAGTGCCTAAAACCCCAAACAGCAAGCAATGCAGGTGTAGAAGCACGGTGGCTAGTATAAACTCCCGAGAAAGGCCAAAATCTAGGAAAAAACCTTGAGAGGAACCAGGCTATGAAGGGTGGCCAGCCCTCTTCTGGCTGTGCCGGGTGGAGATTATAACAGAACATGGCCAAGATGTTCAAATGTTCATAAATGACCAGCATGGTCAAATCATAATAATCACAGTAGTTGTCGAGGGTGCAACAGATCAACACCTCAGGAGTAAATGTCAGTTGGCTTTTCATAGCCGATCATTAAGAGTATCTCTTCCGTTCCTGATGTCTCTAGAGAGTTAAAAACAGCAGGTTTGGGACAGGTAGCACATCCAGTGAACAGGTCAGGGTTCCATAGCCGCAGGGAGAACAGTTGAAACTGGAGCAGCAGCACGGCCAGGTGGACTGGGGACAGCAAGGAGTCATCATGCCAGGTAGTCCTGAGGCCTGGTCCTCCGAGAGAGAGAAAGAAAGAGAGAATTACAGAGAGCATACTTAAATTCACACAGGACACCGGATAAGACAGGAGAAGTACTCCAGATATATCAAACTGACCCGAGCCCCCTGACACATAAACTACTGCAGCATAAATACTGGAGGCTGAGACAGGAGGGGTCAGGAGACACTGTGGCCGATGATACCCTCGGACAGGGCCAAACAGGAAGGATATAACCCCACCCATTTGCCAAAGCACAGCCCCCACACCGCTAGAGGGATATCTTCAACCACCAACTTACCATCCTGAGACAAGGCCGAGTAAAGCCCACAAAGATCTCCGCCACGGCACAACCCAAGGGGGAGCGCCAACCCAGACAGGAAGATCACGTCACTGAAGAGATGAGTCTTCAGTAAAGACTTAAAGGTTGAGACCGAGTCTGCGTCTCTCACATGGATAGGCAGACCATTCCATTAAAATTGAGATCTACAGGAGAAAGCCCTGCCTCCAGCTGTTTGCTTAGAAATTCTAGGGACAATTAGGAGTTGTGTTACACTTACCACATTGGTGACCCACTTGAATGAAAATGCAACACTTCAAAATGTGGCGTGCTGTTTTCTACAAATTGTCCTCTAACCAGGGATGGGATGTACTCCCAGATTCCGTGTGGTTTTTGAGCTGTTAGTTTTAACAGGACATGCAACCTCATCTCTCTCCTCTCTCACAATTTTTTTAGCATGATCTCGATGAGTGATGGCAAATAAGTGTTGCATTCCCTTGTTTAGCGACCCCTATATTTAATGCATCACTCCCAAATGTAGCTGACTCTTCTGCAGGTTGTCCTCTAACCAGGGAGGTAAAGTATATCTCCCATTTCCATGTGTTTTTTTTGTTGTGTCAGTTTCAACAGCACGTACAACCTAATTTCCCACCTCATCGATATCAGTGATTTATTGATATTTGTCAAAACAACAGTGTTTCTGGTGCTTGTGCAGTTTATAAGGAGCTTGTTTAAAAAATACCAGTAATATGATTATTGTGGCAGATGTTTGTGTAAATAGCACATGTTATGTTTAGGTTTTCAATTTATCCCCAAACTGTTCCTGCATATTGGTTATTGATTTGGACATGTTAAAACTGTGTTTTGACATTGGGCTATCCCACCAAGCAAAATTATATTGAAAAGATGTTGAAAATATGACAATGCAATCAAATATTTCATATTTACATTTCATGTAACATTTGGTAGTGATATTTATTCATGCAACCAACATGACCATTTTTTGGTACAATTATATTGACATTGTTGCCCTGTTTTTAGAATATCAGGGTTAATTCTCACATGTGCCAAACCAAATGTTCTAGAGCATGATATTGGGGACTGGGCCCAGATCCAACAACATGCCTATTTAGTGAACCCTGAAAAGAGAGAGAAGCTCCGCAGTGAGGTGGAAAGTTATTACGGATATCGCAGGAGTTTCCTCTTGAAATCAGTCCGTGGTAAGGAAAACTTGGTTGCTGATTATCTCTGGGGTGGGCAGTCAAAAAGATTTGTGTTTTGCGTTGAGCCAGTGTGTTTATTAGGAGTTTTATCTCTTATTATTTTCCGTATTGAAACTGCACTGTTGGTTTGGGGCTCATAAGGAAGCATTTCACTGTTGTATTCGGTGCATGTGACTAATACAATTTGATCTGAGTTTTGTTTGGGCTCGTTCCAAGGGGACGAGAGTTCTAGAAGCAAGTGAGTTTTAGGAAGACGAGAGTTCTAGAAGCAAGTGAGTTGTAGGATTCTATAGAAAGAAAAAGGAGAAAAAAATAATGATTGTTTATTATTATTTAGGAATAGGTGTTTTTTTCTTGTTTTTAATTGTTGACAGCCAGTAGACACCATGTTTATATTGGTGAAGGTGAAGCATTGTAGTTGATTATAATGTGAAATTGAAGTTGTTTTCTGTTGGTGGTGAGCAAACGTGTCCAACAAAAATATAGGATATGTTTGTTGTCTTAAGGGGGAAGGTGATACAGGCTTTGGTTTTTCCATTTATGTTTTGAGGTTGGACTTTAGCACATCTTTCTCGTTAGCATGTTGGACACACTGATTGGTGTCACCTCGTTAGTCAGTATGTGTTACACCTGTGCTGGCTTGTCCATCTCGTTAGTGGGAAGGTGTTTCACCTGAGCCGGTCCAGGTTCTATAAAAGAGTGTCTAGCCCAGTGCTCCAGTTGTCTTGATAGATGTGGAGAGTCAACACCTTTAGTTGCTCCACCGTTTCCTATTAAAGATGTTTTTCACTTCAGGTTGAAGCTTCTTTCTGAAGAGAGCTTATTTTTTAAAATGAATCAATACAAGCAAACAAGATCGTTTCCGGGGATTGGTATGGCAAATACCTTACGATTTGCCTGGACTGAAAAGGAGATGGAGCCGTGGAGTAGAGAGACATTTGGAAGGACCATTTTGATGGGATGCCTCAGGATAGAGGTGAAGGAAGTGCTCTGCCTTCAAGGGAACCCGAATGAGAAGGCTTTCGATGTGACGTTTCACAAAGAACAAAAACATGACGAAGTAATGAAGATGGCAAAGGAAGCGGAGAAAACGGGACCCCTGTGCCATTATGCGGTGACCAGCCTGGCGAAGAACAACTTCAGGGTGGTCACCGTAACCATGTACAATCCGCATGTGAAAGATGAAGAGGTGAGGGCCTTTCTGGGGAGGTACATGGACAATGTCTCCTCAGCGAGGTACCTCAGGGACTCCCTGGGTTTCTGGAATGGGAAGAGAGGCTTCCAGGCGTTACTCAGGGAGTCCCCGAAGAGTGTGGATGGCTACCTCCATCCTCCGGCGATGTTCTCCCTGGGGGCTGACAGGGGAACACTCTACTATGCACGTCAGCCCCCGTTCTGCAGGCGTTGTATGGCCTATGGCCATATCCTGGCCACGTGCAGCGCCAAGAGGTGTCGGTTTTGTGGGTCGGAAGAGCACGAGGCCAGGGAGTGTGACGAGCCCAAGGCTTGCCACGGGTGTGGCTCCCGAGAACACCTGTGGCGTGATTGCCTGGCTCGTCACAGGTCATACGCGTCTGCAGCTGGGGGAGGAGCGGGGGAGGAAAGAGAGGACGCATGCGGATTGTACGGATGGCACAGGGGAAAGGACGGAGAAGGACGAAGAAGGGAAGAAGGAAGAGGCGAAAAGAAAGAGGAGTGAAGATGGAAGGAAGGAAAAAGAAGGAGAGAAGAAAAAGAAGGCGGAAGAACAGGAAGGAGCGGAGAAGAGGGAGAGTGGGACAGTGGTGCGAGAAGGAGTGGAAGAGGGAGTGGTGACAGTGACAGGGACGGAGGGAGGTGTGGAGATGGGAGGGGAGGGGTGGGAGGGGGAGATGGGGGAAAGGAGTGGGGGACAGCCTGCCAGGCTTCCTCGAGGTTGAAATTAGGGATTTGGTGGAGGATTTAGCGGGGATGGGACGTTGTGTCTCCCCGCTACCTCCTTCACCAAAGAAGAAAGGGATGAAGAGGGGGAGCTTGGCAGGTTGTGAGAGGGAGGGGGGTGTGGAGGGGGGGCTAAGAGAGTGGCGGGGGGGGGTAATTTGTCCTCCCGGTTTGCCTCAGCCCCTTGCATTTTAGTGGATGACTCCAGTGAGGGGGTCGGTGGGCTGTTTGCTAGAGGGATCCCAACTCCTGTTTGAGGAGATGGGGTCCCCTACATGCAGCCCCGAGGCAAACAGGGAGGGGGGTGGTGGGTGGGGAGGGAGGACCCAACACACTGCCTGGGTCATGGGTTGGGATGGAGGACGGGGGGCGTCAGGAGATGAGAGGACGTCCCCGCCGGTGGAGATGGACCAGGGAGCATCGGGTGAGTCTCCTGTTTTTTTTGGTTTTTGGGGGTTTTATTTGTTGTTAATAATTAAATGAATAGTTCGGTTTCTTTTTTAGTCTAAATGTTAGGGGTTAAGGAATCATGTTAAAAGGAGGGCGGTTTTTTGTTATTTAGAGGGTGTGGGGTTTGATTTCTGTTTTTTACAGGAGGTTCACCTGAGGGATGGTGGGGATGTGTGTAGATTTAAGAGGGAGTGGGATAAGGGGGAATCTTTTTGGGGCATAGGAGGGGTGCACTCAACAGGAGTAGGGATTTTGTGTGGGCATAGAGAGGTTAAAATAGAGAACACTTTTGTAATAATGCAGGGTAGAGTTTTGGGGATAGATGTTAAGTTTAGAGAAGCTAGATATAGGTTAATTGGGGTGTATGGGCCACAGGTGGCGGCAGACAGGAGGGAGATGGTGGACTGTCTGGCGCCCCTGTGTGTTACAAACAGGCACTTGGTGATAGGAGGAGACTTTAATATAGATTTAGGGGTAGGCGGTGATAGCAGTGCAGGTGCCATCTCTGGGCTAATGGCTTGCCATGGTCTGGTTGATGGTGGCCTGCACACTACTCCGGCAATGGTCGGTCCTACATGGCGCAACTCGACTACATTTTTGTATCCAGGTCTTTGGGTCAGTTGTCTGGGCGGCTGTTGCCTGTTTTCTTCACGGATCACGACGGGGTGTTCCTGCAGGTGGGGTTGCCAGTCTGCCTCTTCGGTAGGGGGTACTGGAAGTTAGATCGGGATATACTGGAGGAGCAAGCTTTCGTTGAGGCTTTTTTTTGTTTCTTTCGGAGGCTTGACGGCCTCCGGTCCATGTGCGAGGGGGTGTTAGAGTGGTGGGATTTAGTTAAGGGGAGGATAAGGGCTTTTATAATAGGATATTGTAGAAGGAAAAAAAGGGAGGAAAGGAGGGAGGTGGATCATATCCAAAGGTTAATTGAACTCGAGTACGAGGCAGGCAACCTCGGCGGGTCGATTGACTGGGAGAGATTCGCAGCCCTAAAGGCGCAGCTCAGGGAGCTGCAGGAGCAGAAGGCTCGAGCTTTCCTGGAGCGTGCGCATAGTGGCTTTCTAGAACATAATGAGACTTGTTCCGCTATGTTCTTTAAGTCGGTTAGGGCCAGGCAGAGTAGGAAGGTAATGCATGGAGTTAGGGAAGAAAATGGTAGTATAGTAAGTAAACCAGAGGAAATGGTCAGGGTGACAACTGATCATTTCCAAGGTTTATTTAAGGAAAGGGAAATAGATGTAGAGCAGGGAAACGTGTTTTTAGAACACTTGTCCCGGTGGTTGCCAGAGGACATTAGAGACGTGATGGAGGCCCAGATCTCACTAGGAGAGGTTGAGAGCGCTCTTAGGAGGATGGGAAAAGGGAAGGTGCCTGGGATGGATGGGCTGCCGACTGAGTTTTACCTCAAGTTTTGGGGTATACTGGGACCAGTGGTTCTCGAAGTCTTGAAGGCCATCCTTGAGACGGGGGTCCCGGGGGGATCAATGGCTGTTGGTGTGCTGTCACTTCTTTATAAGAAGGGGGAAGCAACTGACCTTGGCAACTGGCGGCCATTGACCATGCTGTGCGTAGATTACAAGATTCTTGCAAAGGTTTTAGCAGACCGGTTGCGCACAGCCCTTCCCTACGTCGTCCACGAGGATCAGACGTGCGGGGTAGAGGGCCGCTCTATAAGATGGAACCTACAGTTGATCAGGGATTCCATCGCTTGGGTTGAATATAGAGGGCTGCCTTTAATGGTAGCAGCGCTAGATCAGGCGAAAGCTTTTGATCGCGTGAATAGATATTTTCTATTCAGGGTGTTAGGTAGATTAGGATTTGGGGAGAAGTTTATAGGATGGATCCGTACTTTATATGTCGGAGCGGGGTGTCGAGTTAGTGTAAATAGTCACTTAGGTGACGTTTTTGACCTCTCGTCTGGGTCAGGCAGGGATGCCCACTCTCGCCTCTCCTCTTCGTTCTGTACATGGAGCCTCTGGGGGCTGCCATTAGGGCAGACACAGGGGTGGAAGGCTTGTTGATCCCTGGAAGTGGTGGGCTGCGTGTTAAGATGACGCAGTACGCCGACGACACTTCCTTGCTGTTGTGCAAGGACTCGTGCCTGACAAGGTCCCTTGCCATCTTTGGGGATTTCACCCGAGCGTCGGGAGCAGTTCTGAACCATGCAAAGTCTTCCGTCAAGTTTTTCGGAAGATGTCGCGGTAGAACGGATGTGCCTGGGGGGTTATCTCTCTGTGAAGGGGCCCTGAGGATTCTCGGGGTTCATTTTGAGACCTCCGGCTCAGCGACGCTAAACTGGAACATGCGTATCGCAGTGGTACAGAGGAAGCTAGCAATGTGGAAGGCTAGGTATTTGTCTTTTATGGGCAAAGTCCTGGTCCTAAAGGTGGATGTGTTGCCGTCTCTTTTGTATTTGGCGTACATCTACCCATTGCCGGCTTGTCTGAGGAGGCTTCTAGTGAGGCTTGTGTTTCAGTTTATGTGGAGTGGCAGGTGCGAGTGGGTCGCCAGGGCACGCATGATCTGTCCCATCGGGGAGGGAGGTAGGGGGGTACCACATTTCCCCCTCAAGCTGGACTCAATTTTTGTTTCTTTCTTGTTAGCGGAGCTTGCTCAGCCAGTGATACACCCGTCCGGTTACCTCCTGCGGGTGTTCTTCTCATATCAGGCGAGAAGCGTAATGGTGTGGTCTAACGCGGGTCCTCGGGCGGAACAGCTGCCGTGGCACTTTGGTCATGCGGCCAAGTGGCTGCGTGCGCACCACGAGGTTGAAGTTGCCCGAGTAGGTTTAGACCACAGGCACCTGTACGAGGAGGTCAGGCAGGCAGAGAGTCCTGCGCCCGTAGCGGGCATCTCGTCAGTGGTCTGGGAGGGAGTGCAGGCGCGGGGCCTGGACAACGGACTCAAGGACCTGAATTGGTTGAGCCTTCATAGCGTTTGCCGGTACTTTCCATCTTGTACCGGTATAGTTTGGTGCAATCCCCCACCTGTCCAAGATCCTCTTGTGGCAGGGAGGAGACTGTGCGCCATGCCTTCTGGGACTGTGCCTTTGCCGGACTAGTCTGGGCTAGGGCACGGGTGATGCTAGGTGTGGTTAGGAGTGATTTTGTTTTGACATGGGCTAGGCTAGAGAGAGGCGTAGGGAGAGCAAAGGGAACGGATAGGGACAGGTTTCTGCTCTGGCTTCTCATGAGTCTCTTTAAAAAGGGACTGTGGGAAGCCAGGAAGAATTTAGTCAAGACAGGGAGAGATTGAGGGGTGGAAGGGATAGTGAGAAGGGTGGAAGGTGATTTGAGGGGGAGGATGAAGAGGGAGGAGAGGAAGTGGGGGAAGCATGCGGCACGGGAGAGGTGGAAAGGGGGTTTAGGGCTGGGAGTGTTAGAGTGAGTTTGGTAAGGGGATAGATTAGGGAAGGGGAGATAGGGAAAGGGTTAGGTATTGGTTAGGTATGACGGGGAGGGACGATGCTCCCCTGAGGTTTGTTTTTGTTTGGTTTTTGGTGATTTGGTTTTGTAAATATAAGTAATTAAGAATGAATGAGAGATATGATTTTGTAAAGTGTGAATGGTATTGATTGTAAATAAATTATTTTAACCACCTCGGTAGCTTGCTAGCCAACATAAAACTGAAAGATTGATTCTTTAGACCATGTTTATGTACATTTATCTAATCTCAGTGTTTTAAACACAATTCTGTTGACGTATCTACTGGTTAACTTTAAACTAATTTGATTGTTCAATTTGCAAACTTTAAAGATAGATACTGAGGTTAGCACTAGGCTAGTCGCTAATGCCAACTAACTAGCTAACATCCCGGACCATGAGCTCACTAAACTACTCGCCCCTTGCTAAAGAAGAGGAGGTCTACTGGACGGAGAAAGAATCTCTGGGGCTGAGCAAAGTAATTTCCTCACCATCTTAAATAAGCATTAAAAAAATGTAGAACTAAGAACAGATATAGCCCTTGGTTCACCCCAGACTTGACTGCCCTAAGGGAATGTATTAGAATTACAAGACTATAATTCTCTAATGTGCATAGGACAAGACTTTACTATTTAGCCGTTTAAGTGAGACATTCAACGAAAAGAGGAACTGTCAACAGACAACTTGTGACAACTGTGAAACTGATAACAGGAAGGAGGTCTCCCCGCCCAGGGAGGGGACAAACTATTAGGCTTGCAGACGATTATGTTACGGAGAATATGATAAGCAATGTAATGTGTTGGAGTAGACTTGTAAATAGCATTGACAGTGTTAGAGAAGAGGGGTATTTATAAGGGGTATGGTAGATGGTAGGACCAATGTGAGGTATGAAAGGCTATGTGCCTGTATGATTTTCAGAACGTTCTCTGAATAAAGAACTAACCTATTGCAGACTGGGGGCTTTTGTCTAATTATTCAGTAACCTTTTAACCTTTTCTTACAAACCTCTGGGAATTGGTCAAAGCTATAGTGATGGTTGGGATAAAGATTCTCGTGACATTATGTCATTTTGAATATAGAGTAGATCAGATTCCATGTGTTTAAATTGTCCTTTTTTAAACTCTTTTTGTGTGTTTATCTGGGTGTGCCATTCCTCCAGCACTACAGATAATCAAGTGATATTTGGATGTGATGCATTAGTTCCATTGTTGACATTTGCATTGTAGCCCACTGATGATTTAATGACATGAAAATATTCACAGACTCTGTAATGGAACATTTTAATTAGAGGTCGACCGATTAATCGGAATGGCCGATTAATTAGGGCCGATTTCAAGTTTTCATAACAATCGGAAATCGGCATTTTTGGGCGCCAATTTTTTTATTTTATTTATTTATTTATTTATTTACACCTTTATTTAATTAGGCAAGTCAGATACGAACACATTCTTATTTTCAACGACGGCCTGGGAACGTTCTGCCTCGCTCAGGGGCAGCTCGGGGGATCCAATCTTGCAACCTTACAGTTAACTAGTCCAACACTCTAACTACCTGATGACATTGCACTCCACGAGGAGCCTGCCTGTTATGGAATGCAGTAAGCCAAGGTAAGTTGCTTGCTAGCATTACACTTATCTTATAAAAAAACAATCAATCAACGACTGTCGTTGCTCCAATGTGTACTTAACCATAAACATCAATTCCTTTCTTAAAATCAATATGCAAGTATATATTTTTAAAACAGCATATTTAGCTAATAGAAATCCAGGTTAGCAGGCAATATTAACCAGGTTAAATTGTGTCACTTCTCTTGCGTTCAGTGCACGCAGAGTCAGGGTATATGCAACAGTTTGGGCCGCCTGGCTCTTTGCGAACCAATTTGCCAGGACTTTACGTAATTATGACATAACATTGAAGGTTGTACAGCGTAACAGGCACATTTAGACTCATGGATGTCAGATAAAATACGGAACGGAATTAACGTTTTGTTTTCGAGGTGATAGTTTCCGGATTTGACCTAAGGCTCGTATTTCGGGTGTCTTTATTATAGTTAAGTCTATGATTTGATATTTGATAGAGCAGTCTGACTGAGAGGTGGTAGGCAGCAGCAGGCTCGTAATAGTCAAAGGTATATGGTTTAGAGAGAGATAGTCGACGTGTTATAATTCCTGTAGTAACTTGCGGCTGAACTTTTTTTATTTATTTCACCTTTATTTAACTTGAAAGGGGTTCCTTCGTTATTTTACCTGCATGTCTTCCATGGAGAATGTCTTGATCTACTTCCTCTGTTCATGTCTTCCATGGAGAATGTCTTGATCTACTTCCTCTGTTCATGTCTTCCATAGAGAATGTCTTGATCTACTTCCTCTGTTCATGTCTTCCATGGAGAATGTCTTGATCTACTTCCTCTGTTCATGTCTTCCATAGAGAATGTCTTGATCTACTTCCTCTGTTCATGTCTTCCATGGAGAATGTCTTGATCTACTTCCTCTGTTCATGTCTTCCATGGAGAATGTCTTGATCTACTTCCTCTGTTCATGTCTTCCATGGAGAATGTCTTGATCTACTTCCTCTGTTCATGTCTTCCATAGAGAATGTCTTGATCTACTTCCTCTGTTCATGTCTTCCATGGAGAATGTCTTGATCTACTTCCAATAAGGTCTGTGTTTCGTGCTTAAACCCCTCTGTTCATGTCTTCCATAGAGAATGTCTTGATCTACTTCCAATAAAGTCTGTGTTTCGTGCTTAAACCGCCTCTGCGTTTTGATACCCATGTAAATCTCGCTAGGATAAGGTAACGTTTGTCAACATATTTTCATAAATCCACTCTACAAAAAATGATCTTCGCTTATATTTAGCCAATATTGATCAGAGTGACCTTGTCCTATGGATATCTACACAGTTATAACATTGTGAAGGTGGTGTAATCCTACAGGAAACACAGACCTTATTTGAAATCGATCTAAAAACATCCTATGGAAGGAATAAATGAAGGAACCGCTTTTCAGATTTTGCTGGAAGGTGTCATGGGAATTATGACTCGCACTTTGGTAGTCAATTCTTACCGTGCCCATTACGGATCCATTAAAATAGGATTTCCTGCATATAGAAATGACAGTTTTTGTTTTCAACATTCATCACAGGTAACTTAAACTAGTTTTATTCAAACAGTTGAGAGTTTGTGTCTCCTAAGCAGACTCTTCAGTATCATTGTCACTTCAGAGGTGTGTGTGTGTGTGTGTGTGTGTGTGTGTGTGTGTGTGTGTGTGTGTGTGTGTGTGTGTGTGTGTGTGTGTGTGTGTGTGTGTTTTACAGATGGCAGAGAAAAGCAGAGCACCAGTGTGGGACGATTACATGGAATTGGCACCAGGGAAAGCAATGTGTCCTATTTGTGATAAAGATGTAAGCATGGGGTCAGCAACGGCTAAATCAAACAATACCACCAACCTGTGGAATCACCTTAAGAACACCCATCAAAAGCCCATAATATGTATTCTATTCAGTTCAAATAAAAGTGTTCATTGTTCATTCAGTATTGTTGCAATTGTCCCAGTCCATTCTTGCATAATCAATGCTTGGAGTTTGTCAGAATTTGTGGGGTTTTGTTTGTCCAACTTGCTCTTGAGGATTGACTACAGGTTTTCAATGGGATTAAGTTCTGGGGAGTTTCCTGGCCATGGACCTTTTGCAGAATATCAGTCTGTCACTGATGTTTTTCCTGGAGAGAAGTGGCTTCTTTGCTGCCCTTCTTGACACCAGGCCATCCTCCAAAAGTCTTCGCCTCACTGTGCGTGCAGATGCACTCACACCTGCCTGCTGCCATTCCTGAGCAAGCTCTGTACTGTTGGTGCCCCGATCCCGCAGCTGAATCAACTTTAGGAGACGGTCCTGGCGCTTGCTGGACTTTCTTGCGCGCGCTGAAGCCTTCTTCACAACAATTGAACCGCTCTCCTTGAAGTTCCTTATGGTCCGATAAATGGTTGATTTAGCTGCAATCTTACTGGCAGCAACATGGGGTATCTGACAATTTGTTGGGCTTTCTTTATATAGGTCCAGGATGGCAGCAAGCTTGACCCCAGTGATGTTCACAACCCTCTGTAGTGCATTACGGTCAGATGCCGAGCAGTTGCCATACCAGGCGGTGATGCAACCGGTCAGGATGCTCTCGATGGTGCAGCTGTAGAACGTTTTGAGGATCTGGGGACCCATGACAAATCTTTTCACTCTCCTGAGGTGGAAATGTTGTCGTGCCCCCTCTTCACGGCTGTCTTGGTGTGTTTGGACCATGATAATTAGTTGCTGATGTCTTCACGACTGTCTTGGTGTGTTTGGACCATGATAATTAGTTGCTGATGTCTTCACAACTGTCTTGGTGTGTTTGGACCATGATAATTAGTTGCTGATGTCTTCACGACTGTCTTGGTGTGTTTGGACCATGATAATTAGTTGCTGATGTCTTCACGGCTGTCTTGGTGTGTTTGGACCATGATAATTAGTTGCTGATGTCTTCACGGCTGTCTTGGTGTGTTTGGACCATGATAATTAGTTGCTGATGTCTTCACGGCTGTCTTGGTGTGTTTGGACCATGATAATTAGTTGCTGATGTCTTCACGGCTGTCTTGGTGTGTTTGGACCATGATAATGAGTTACTGATGTCTTCACGACTGTCTGTCCATGTGTCACTGTCTGTCACCTAAAAAATGTATCTCGACCTGTGTGCACCTACGTTCTAAACTTCCATTCATAGGCTAGGTTGTAGAAATCTCATGATGGGTATAGGGGAAATTCTAGTATCATATAGTAGCCTAAACCTGTTGCTGTTACATTGAACAGGGTGAATGGAATATGAATGACAGTCATCCAATATGCTGTAATAGAAATAAGGCCATGCTCATGAGAAAACAAATCACATGGGAAGCTGGAAAAACCCCAGCAGCGTTGCAGTTCTTGACACAAACCTGCGCCTGGGACAAACTACCATACCCTGTTCAAAGGCTCTTAACTATTTTGTCTTCCCCATTCACCCTCTGAATGGCACACATACACAATCCATGTCTCATTTGTCTCAAGGCTTAAAAATCCTTATTTCAGCCATCTCCTCCCCTTCATCTACACTGACTGAAGTGGATTTATATAGTGGCATCAATAAGGGATCATAGCTTTAGCCTGGATTCACCTAGTCAGTTTATGTCATGGAAGGAGTAGGTGTTCTTAATGTTTTGTCAACTCAGTGTAAAGCACCACAGATTATCAAGTTCTATTTGCATGCGCTGCATTTGCTCTGTTGTTTACAGGGTGTTTTGTATCTTAAAGAGTGCAGCTTTAAGGGATTAGCTTTCAGGGAAGAGTACCGTCACATCTAGAAAAAGATGAATGTGAAAAATGAACAGAGCAAATGTGTATTAAAACACAACCCACTATTCCACTATTCATGGAAGTATTTATTCATCATCCACATATTCATTTTAAGCTTCTACGTCTGTGTACAGGAACGTATTATTTGTAAGATGGAATAGAAAATATATCTGTTTATTTTTAAATTATTATGACGTTATTTCCAATACAAAAAGTGTAGTACCTATTGTTTCCAAACTGCGTTACCCACTCCAGCCAGCAGATGGCGATGGGCGTCTTTCAGGTGATGCTTCTTGCGTGACGTATAATGGACTGGACGGGACGGTTCTTCAGGAACAACAACACGGCTACTATTTCAACCACCTCGGTAGCTTGCTAGACAACATAAAACTGAAAGATTGACGCTTTAGACCATGTTAATGTACATTAGCTAATCTCAGTGTTGTAAACGCAGTTCATTTGACGTATCAACTGGTTAACTGTAACCTAATTTGCTTGTTCAATTTGTTAAGTTGTTAAACACTGATACTAGCCGCTAATGCTACCTAGCACTAGGCTAGTCGCTAATGCTAACTAACATCCCTGACCATGAGCTCACTAAACTACTACTCCCCTGCTAAAGAAGAGGAGGTCTGCTGGACGGAGAAAGAAGCTCTGGGACTGAACATTGTCGTGAAAGAAGAAGATGATGTTATTGAGGAAACAGAGGAAGAACATTTTAGAGAGGAAGAGGATGCTGTCGCAGTAGAGGTGAAGAAGGAAGACGTTTTGAGAGTGAAAGAGGAGGAGACAGAATATCAGATTAACACCAGTGAGTACTGTCTTAAACAGGGGCACAAACTATGCCGTTGTTGAACTAATGTGGGGCTTTAAAGGGGCATTCTACTGAAGTTCTACACTTGAATATGTTATTCAGTACTTTATAAATTAGTAAAGGGTCAATCTGCCTTTGGTACATACATTTTGGTGTCTTTTAAATTAGATTTGTTAAATTCTCCACGTGTTCTACATTAAAGTGCATCTCATCAAAAGGCACCCATTTTTGTGGAACTACCCTTTAACATTTGCATTTTAGGGCCTGTTTAGAGAGACTAATGCCTCGTCTAAGACCCTATGATTTTAATATACGGTCATAAGTTAACTATCTGTTTGATGTTCTTGTTCACACAGGAGAGAGACATGACTATCGTGGATCCTCTGGGGAGCCTCAAAAACATCCTGATGCTGACGAGGCAGAGAAGAGTCTCTCCAGATCAGAACACCAGATGGTACAGCTTGGTCTGGTCTAGCATACAGCTTGCTCTATCTGGGTCTGGGTTTCTGTAAAGCACTTCATGACAGCGGTGACATCAGCATCCATAATGATATGTGTCTGTGTCTCCTCTTTATGGTTACCAGGACAACGCTAGCCCTTCCACCCTCCCGGAGTCCCCGTGTCGTGCCTCTCCCGGTAGCACCTTACTGCTGGGTATGAAGAGGTTGTCTGTGCTGCTGGTGGACTGCAGGAAAACAACAGGACTGAGTGGAACTGTGAGAGGTGGAGAAGAGAAGAAAGGATCAGATTTGTCACATCAAAGTAAGTGCTGTAGTTTAGTTTGAACAAATACAATAGATCTGCCCAGTGGTATCTGTTACCAGGACAACCAGCAGAGTTCTGTTAGTTGACAGGAAGATAGATGGTGGATATGGATGTTATGAATATCGTAACACTGAAAAAGGATTCTGCCAATGAAAAGAGAGAAACCAATAGACCATATAAAACCTTGATGAAAGTTAGATTTAGAGAGAAAGAAAACATGTTTCCTAAAAACAGTATAGATGTTACATTGTCTGTCCCAGTCAACCCCCCCCCCCTATCTTTACTAGACTCTAGAACATACAAACTAAACTCCAGACATTTCAATGTGGTCTGTATTGCTTCATTAACAGCTGATCTACAGGACTTGTTAAACTGGCAAATATATATTTTAAAACAAGCTTATTTTTTTGTCTTGGCCTCCATCTCTGTAATGGTCAAAATTCATTTAATTTCCTACTTTATCAGGTCAAATGAAGCCTGAACTCCAACATACAGACCTTAACAGAACATGGTTGAATATATATATATACTATATAGACCTTAAAGAACATGGTTTAATATATATATACTATATAGACCTTAACAGAACATGGTTGAATATATATATACTATATAGACCTTAACAGAACATGGTTTAATATATATATACTATATAGACCTTAACAGAACATGGTTGAATATATATATACTATATAGACCTTAACAGAACATGGTTTAATATATATATACTATATAGACCTTAAAGAACATGGTTTAATATATATATACTATATAGACCTTAAAGAACATGGTTTAATATATATATATACTATATAGACCTTAAATAACATGGTTTAATATATATATACTATATAGACCTTAAAGAACATGGTTTAATATATATATATACTATATAGACCTTAACAGAACATGGTTTAATATATATATACTATATAGACCTTAACAGAACATGGTTTAATATATATATACTATATAGACCTTAAAGAACATGGTTTAATATATACTATATAGACCTTAAAGAACATGGTTTAATATATATACTATATAGACCTTAAAGAACATGGTTTAATATATATATACTATATAGACCTTAAAGAACATGGTTTAATATATATATATACTATATAGACCTTAAAGAACATGGTTTAATATATATATACTATATAGACCTTAACAGAACATGGTTTAATATATATACTATATAGACCTTAACAGAATATGGTTGAATATATATATACTATATAGACCTTAACAGAACATGGTTGAATATATATATACTATATAGACCTTAAAGAACATGGTTTAATATATATATACTATATAGACCTGAACAGAACATGGTTGAATATATATATACTATATAGACCTTAACAGAACATGGTTTAATATATATATACTATATAGACCTTAAAGAAAGTGGTTTAATATATATACTATATAGACCTTAACAGAACATGGTTGAATATATATATACTATATAGACCTTAACAGAACATGGTTGAATATATATATACTATATAGACCTTAACAGAACATGGTTTAATATATATATACTATATAGACCTTAAAGAACATGGTTTAATATATATATACTATATAGACCTTAAAAAACATGGTTTAATATATATACTATATAGACCTTAAAGAACATGGTTTAATATATATATATACTATATAGACCTTAACAGAACATGGTTTAATATATATATACTATATAGACCTTAACAGAACATGGTTTAATATATATATACTATATAGACCTTAAAGAACATGGTTTAATATATACTATATAGACCTTAAAGAACATGGTTTAATATATATACTATATAGACCTTAAAGAACATGGTTTAATATATATATACTATATAGACCTTAAAGAACATGGTTTAATATATATATATACTATATAGACCTTAAAGAACATGGTTTAATATATATATACTATATAGACCTTAACAGAACATGGTTTAATATATATACTATATAGACCTTAACAGAATATGGTTGAATATATATATACTATATAGACCTTAACAGAACATGGTTGAATATATATATACTATATAGACCTTAAAGAACATGGTTTAATATATATATACTATATAGACCTGAACAGAACATGGTTGAATATATATATACTATATAGACCTTAACAGAACATGGTTTAATATATATATACTATATAGACCTTAAAGAACAGTGGTTTAATATATATACTATATAGACCTTAACAGAACATGGTTGAATATATATATACTATATAGACCTTAACAGAACATGGTTGAATATATATATACTATATAGACCTTAACAGAACATGGTTTAATATATATATATACTATATAGACCTTAAAGAACATGGTTTAATATATATATACTATATAGACCTTAAAAACATGGTTTAATATATATACTATATAGACCTTAAAGAACATGGTTTAATATATATATATACTATATAGACCTTAACAGAACATGGTTTAATATATATATACTATATAGACCTTAACAGAACATGGTTTAATATATATATACTATATAGACCTTAAAGAACATGGTTTAATATATACTATATAGACCTTAAAGAACATGGTTTAATATATATACTATATAGACCTTAAAGAACATGGTTTAATATATATATACTATATAGACCTTAAAGAACATGGTTTAATATATATATATACTATATAGACCTTAAAGAACATGGTTTAATATATATATACTATATAGACCTTAAAGAACATGGTTTAATATATATATACTATATAGACCTTATAGAACATGGTTGAATATATATATACTATATAGACCTTAAAGAACATGGTTTAATATATATATACTATATAGACCTTAAAGAACATGGTTTCATATATATATACTATATAGACCTTAAAGAACATGGTTTAATATATATATACTATATAGACCTTAAAGAACATGGTTTCATTTGGAAATTATTAACTTTATTGATTTCATGTGTAAATGACGCCAGTGTGGTGCTTACAGTTTAGTTTCCTCCTCTGTCCCCATACTGGACTCAAACTAGTGATCCTCTACTTCTCAACACACGTGACCGTCCTCCTTGATAATGAACTCTATTCAGAGTGCGAGAGCCACACACTCACTACAGCACAATAAGGGGTCTGTGTATTTAACAGATGCTGAGATCAGAAACAAATCAGTCCCTTTGTTGCTCTGTTTCAGAGCTGCTTTCTGACGAAGGGAAGCCTTTTCAACTCTAAAGGTGTATTTGGCCATTTAGGCTGCAACAACGATACAGTGGAACCCCCTGATCTGTTGTTTTATGAAGGGTCACCTCCCGGTACCCAAACAGCTCGTCCCATCCTGGGATTTTTATATTGTGCTTGAGGCCATTTCTGCTGTTGGAGCCGTTAGGTTACAACCTTATTCTTTAACCTCATAGTCTACCAATACCGGATCCGGGTTCGTGACTACGGCTCAAGCTCATTAGCATAACGCACAATGCGAAAAAATATTCCTAAAAATAGCTCAAATGAAAGATAAACAAGTTGTTTATCTACCCAGCAAGTCAGATTTCTAAAATGTTTTACGGCGAAAACATAGCATTTACATTACATTTACATTTAAGTCATTTAGCAGACGCTCTTATCCAGAGCGACTTACAAATTGGTGCATTCACCTTATGACATCCAGTGGAACAGCCACTTTACAATAGTGCATCTAAATCTTTTAAGGGGGGGGGGGTGAGAAGGATTACTTTATCCTATCCTAGGTATTCCTTAAAGAGGTGGGGTTTCAGGTGTCTCCGGAAGGTGGTGATTGACTCCGCTGTCCTGGCGTCGTGAGGGAGTTTGTTCCACCATTGGGGGGCCAGAGCAGCGAACAGTTTTGGGCTGAGCGGGAACTGTACTTCCTCAGTGGTAGGGAGGCGAGCAGGCCAGAGGTGGATGAACGCAGTGCCCTTGTTTGGGTGTAGGGCCTGATCAGAGCCTGGAGGTACTGAGGTGCCGTTCCCCTCACAGCTCCGTAGGCAAGCACCATGGTCTTTTAGAGGATGCGAGCTTCAACTGGAAGCCAGTGGAGAGAGCGGAGGAGCGGGGTGACGTGAGAGAACTTGGGAAGGTTGAACACCAGACGGGCTGCGGCGTTCTGGATGAGTTGTAGGGGTTTAATGGCACAGGCAGGGAGCCCAGCCAACAGCGAGTTGCAGTAATCCAGACGGGAGATGACAAGTGCCTGGATTAGGACCTGCGCCGCTTCCTGTGTGAGGCAGGGTCGTACTCTGCGGATGTTGTAGAGCATGAACCTACAGGAACGGGCCACCGCCTTGATGTTAGTTGAGAACGACAGGGTGTTGTCCAGGATCACGCCAAGGTTCTTAGCGCTCTGGGAGGAGGACACAATGGAGTTGTCAACCGTGATGGTGAGATCATGGAACGGGCAGTCCTTCCCCGGGAGGAAGAGCAGCTCCGTCTTGCCGAGGTTCAGCTTGAGGTGGTGATCCGTCATCCACACTGATATGTCTGCCAGACATGCAGAGATGCGATTCGCCACCTGGTCATCAGAAGGGGGAAAGGAGAAGATTAATTGTGTGTCGTCTGCATAGCAATGATAGGAGAGACCATGTGAGGTTATGACAGAGCCAAGTGACTTGGTGTATAGCGAGAATAGGAGAGGGCCTAGAACAGAGCCCTGGGGGACACCAGTGGTGAGAGCGCGTGGTGAGGAGACAGATTCTCGCCACGCCACCTGGTAGGAGCGACCTGTCAGGTAGGACGCAATCCAAGCGTGGGCCGCGCGCTGGAGATGCCCGGAGATGCCCAACGCCGGAGATGCCCAACTCGCAGACATAGCTCATTAGCATAGCCAAGCAGGAAAAAATATGCAATCAACAAACGCAGGATTAAAAAAAAAATCATTTCACTAACCTTTTGAAATCTTCATCAGATGACAGTAATATAACATGTTACACAATACATTCATTTTTTTTCAATAATCTGCAATATATATCCATAAATCTCTGTTTACAATGACGCATCGTTCAAAAAATGCTACTAAAATGTCAGGAGAAATGAAATAGCTCCGGCAGATAACGTCAGCTAACAAGGAATACACATCATAAACTTTGACTAAATATGCATGTTTTACATATGTATAGGAAGATACACTTCTTCTAAATGCAATCGCTGTGTTACATTTATTTTTAACGTTACAGGATGCGTTCACTAGGCTATACTATGAGACAGCGCTCAAAAAGTAGCATTCTGGCTCCTCTATCTTGGAGTCGACAGAAACCCAAAATTAACACATAAATATTCCCTTACCTTTGCTGTTCTTCCATCAAAAGACCTGGAAGGGATTATACTTACCAAACCAGCGTTTAGTTTTCAAGTCTGCGTCTTTTGGTTCTCAAAATAGCCACATTTCGGTCGAAATGTAGGCAAAATTCAAGTGGATGCGCACCAAAACGTCGAAATTATATATTATATGTCGAGTTAACTTGTCAAACTAACTTCATAATCAAGCTTTAACATGTTATAAAGGTGTACAGCAATTTTGAGAACGAACAGAAACACGTTCAATCGATCTTGGAAAAAAGAGAGGACTTGACCACTGCGCACATAAAAGTGACCGTTTTTTTTGAGTGACTGGCAGCTTTCGGCATGCTCAAACTCTCGCGAGCGGGCGATTCTCACAATGAGAAGCCCCATTGAAAGCTGAGATCACGCTGAACACGTAGGGACTCTCCCCAGAGCTGTGACTGTTTGGGGAGGGTGTTTGCGATGTTTGGGGAGGGTGTTTGGGGAGGGTGTTTGCGGTCATCTGAAAAGGTGGGCCAACTTTTCAGATGACAAGAGATAGTTTGGCAGAATGCATGTTCTGAGAGTTCTGCTTTACATAGAGACCAAATTTAAACGGTTTTAGAAGCTTTAGAGTGTTTTCTATTCGATAATATTTTTTATATGCATATATTAGCAATTTTGGGGAAAAATATTTTCAGTTTACTATGGGCACGCACTTTCTCCAAAAGGGGCAGTATAGAGCAAGAGTTCTAAGAGGATAAACACAATACCCCATACTGACCTTATTCTATAAACACAATACCCCATACTGACCTTATTCTATAAACACAATACCCCATACTGACCTTATTCTATAAACACAATACCCCATACTGACCTTATTCTATAAACACAATACCCCATACTGACCTTATTCTATAAACACAATACCCCATACTGACCTTATTCTATAAACTCTGATAAAGCAGCAGGTTCTGAGATCTCTCTTAAAGGAGGACTGTAGCACCTAATGATGAAACATTATAGAGTCTTAAAGGAGGACTGTAGCATCTGATGATGAAACATTATGGAGTATAAAGGAGGACTGTAGCATCTAATGATGAAACATTATAGAGTCTTAAAGGAGGACTGTAGCATCTAATGATGAAACATTATGGAGTCTTAAAGGAGGACTGTAGCATCTAATGATGAAACATTATGGAGTCTTAAAGGAGGACTGTATCGTCTAATGATTAAACATTATGGAGTCTTAAAGGAGGACTGTAGCATCTAATGATGAAACATTATGGAGTCTTAAAGGAGGACTGTAGCATCTAATGATGAAACATTATGGAGTCTTAAAGGAGGACTGTAGCATCTAATGATGAAACATTATGGAGTCTTAAAGGAGGACTGTAGCATCTAATGATGAAACATTATGGAGTCTTAAAGGAGGACTGTAGCATCTAATGATGAAACATTATGGAGGACTGCGATGGAAGGAAAGGGGATATCTAGTCAGTCACAACTGAATCCATTCATCCTAAATGTCTTCCGCATTGAACACAACCCCTCTGAATCAGAGATTTAGTTACGGGCCCAACATTATTAACCTCTTAGTCTACAAATGTTCCAACTTCAATTCATTATTTCTCAATCAATGATGCTTCAAAGGAGAAGTTTACCCAACATCCAGTTTACCCCTCTCTCTCCCTGTAGTGCTGTACTGAAACAGCTGCTCTCCCCCTCTCTCTCCCTGTAGTGCTGTACTGAAACAGCTGCTCCCCCTCTCTCTCTCTGTAGTGCTGTACTGAAACAGCTGCTCCCCCTCTCTCTCTGTAGTGCTGTACTGAAACAGCTGCTCCCCCTCTCTCTCCCTGTAGTGCTGTACTGAAACAGCTGCTCTCCCTCTCTCTCTCTGTAGTGCTGTACTGAAACAGCTGCTCCCTCTCTCTCCCTGTAGTGCTGTACTGAAACAGCTGCTCTCCCCCTCTCTCTCCCTGTAGTGCTGTACTGAAACAGCTGCTCCCCCTCTCTCTCTCTGTAGTGCTGTACTGAAACAGCTGCTCCCCCTCTCTCTCTGTAGTGCTGTACTGAAACAGCTGCTCCCCCTCTCTCTCCCTGTAGTGCTGTACTGAAACAGCTGCTCTCCCTCTCGCTCCCTGTAGTGTTGTACTGAAACAGCTGCTCTCCCTCTCTCTCCCTGTAGTGCTGTACTGAAACAGCTGCTCTCCCCCTCTCTCCCTGTAGTGTTGTACTGAAACAGCTGCTCTCCCTCTCTCTCCCTGCTCTCCCCCTGTATTGCTGTACTGAAACAGCTGCTCCCCCTCTCTCTCCCTGTAGTGCTGTACTGAAACAGCTGCTCTCCCTCTCTCTCCCTGTAGTGCTGTACTGAAACAGCTGCTCTCCCTCTCTCTCCCTGTAGTGCTGTACTGAAACAGCTGCTCCCCCTCTCTCTCCCTGTAGTGCTGTACTGAAACAGCTGCTCTCCCTCTCTCTCCCTGTAGTGCTGTACTGAAACAGCTGCTCTCCCTCTCTCTCCCTGTAGTGCTGTACTGAAACAGCTGCTCTCCCTCTCTCTCCCTGTAGTGCTGTACTGAAACAGCTGCTCTCCCTATCTCTCCTTGTAGTGCTGTACTGAAACAGCTGCTCTCCCTCTCTCTCCCTGTAGTGCTGTACTGAAACAGCTGCTCCCCCTCTCTCTCCCTGTAGTGCTGTACTGAAACAGCTGCTCCCACTCTCTCTCCCTGTAGTGCTGTACTGAAACAGCTGCTCTCCCTCTCTCTCCCTGTAGTGCTGTACTGAAACAGCTGCTCCCCCTCTCTCTCCCTGTAGTGCTGTACTGAAACAGCTGCTCCCCCTCTCTCTCCCTGTAGTGCTGTACTGAAACAGCTGCTCCCACTCTCTCTCCCTGTAGTGCTGTACTGAAACAGCTGCTCTCCCTCTCTCTCCCTGTAGTGCTGTACTGAAACAGCTGCTCTCCCTCTCTCTCCCTGTAGTGCTGTACTGAAACAGCTGCTCCCCCTCTCTCTCCCTGTAGTGCTGTACTGAAACAGCTGCTCCCCCTCTCTCTCCCTGTAGTGCTGTACTGAAACAGCTGCTCCCCCTCTCTCTCCCTGTAGTGCTGTACTGAAACAGCTGCTCTCCCTCTCTCTCCCTGTAGTGCTGTACTGAAACAGCTGCTCCCCCTCTCTCTCCCTGTAGTGCTGTACTGAAACAGCTGCAAAAACGTGACTCGTGACGTTGCTGGATACGGGCCTCGCTCTGCTGCTTTGCCAGTTAATTTGTTATTTTATTACAGCTATGGCCTTTGTCTTTCACCTGGAGTTGTTTGTTTATGTCTGAGGAGAAAAACAACTTTTCAACCCGTAAAATGTATGTAAATATGATGATGTCATAGTGAATTCATGACATGTGACTGAACAAGCCTATTCATACTGTATAACATGGCTATATACACTATTATATACACTATTATATACACTATTATATACACTATATTCGGAAAGTATTCAGACCCCTTGACTTTTCCATATTTAGTTACGTTACAGCCTGATTCAATCTACACACAATACCCCCTAACGACAAAGCGAAAACAGGTTTTCAGACCTGTTTGCAAATGTATAAAAAAATATAAATCTTATTTACACAAGTATTCAAACCCTTTGCTATGAGACTCGGAATGGAGCTGAGGTGCATGCTGTTACCGTTGATCATCTTTGAGGTGTTTCTACGACCTGATTGGAGTACACCTGTGGTAAATTAAATTGATTGCACGTGATTTGGATGTCAGAGCAAAAACCAAGCCCTGAGGTCAAAGGAGAGAGGATTGAGTGACAGCACAGAACGGGGGACGTGTACCAACACATTTCTGCAGCATGTTAAGGTAGCATGAAGGTCCCAAAAAACACAAGGTCCTTGATCATTCTTAAAAGGAAGAAGTGTGGAACCACCAAGACTCTACCAAAAGCTGGCTGCCTGGCCAAACTGAACAATCGGTGGAGAAGGGCCTTGGTTAGGGAGGTGACCAAGAACCCGATGGTCACTGACAGAGATCCTCTGTGGAGATGGGAGAACCTTCCAGAAGGACAACCAACTCTGCAGCACTGGTAGAGTGGCCAGATGGAAGCCACTCCTCAGTATAAGGCACCTGACAGCCCGCTTGGAAAACTCTTGGAAAACTACAAACTCCAAATCTCAGAATGTCCTGGAGTGAACCCGATGGTCACTGACAGAGATCCTCTGTTGAGATGGGAGAACCTCAGAATGTCCTGGAGTGGCCCAACCAGAGCTCTATTCCAAAAGCATCACGTCTGGTGGAAACTTGGCATCAGGCAGGGGATGTTTTGCAGCAGGGACTGGGAGACTTGTTAGGACGGAGGGAAAGATGAACGGAACAAGGTACAGAGAACAGGGGATGTTTTGCAGCAGGGACTGGGAGACTTGTTAGGACGGAGGGAAAGATGAACGGAACAAGGTACAGAGAACAGGGGATGTTTTGCAGCAGGGACTGGGAGACTTGTTAGGACTGAGGGAAAGATGAACGGAACAAGGTACAGAGAACAGTAAAAGGCACATGAAAGTCTGCTTGGAGTTTGCCAAAAGGCACCTAAAGGACTCTCAGACCATGAGAAACAAGTTTCTCTGATCTGATGAAACCAAGATTGAACTAATTTGGCCTGAATGCCAAGTGTCAGGTCTGGAGGAAACCTGGCACCATCCCTACAGTGAAGTGTGGTGGTGGCAGCATCTTATTTTTCATACATCTCTGGAGAGACCTGAAAATAGCTGTGTAGCAATGCGCAACATCCATCCTGACAGAGCTTGAGAGGATCTGCAGAGAATGAGAGAAACTCCCCAAGTACAGGTGTGCCAAACTTGTAGTGTCAAACCCAAGAAGACTCAAGGCTGTAATCACTGCCAAAGGTGTTTCAACAAAGTACTGAGTAAATGTTCTGAATTCTTTAGTATATGTGATATTTCAGTTTTTAACTTGTAAAAAAAAAAAACAATCAAAAATCCTGTTATTGCTTTGTCATTACGGGGTTTTGTACATTTTAATGAGCTAAAAAAAATACAATTTAATCAGTTTTAGAAAACAGTCAAGGGGTCTGAATACTTTCCGGAGGCACTGCGTGTATACAGTTGAAGTCGGACGTTTCCATACACTTAGGTTGGAGTCATTAAAACTAGTTTACATACACTTAGGTTGGAGTCATTAAAACTAGTTTACATACACTTAGGTTGGAGTCATTAAAACTAGTTTACATACACTTAGGTTGGAGTCATTAAAACTAGTTTACATACACTTAGGTTGGAGTCATTAAAACTCGTTTACATACACTTAGGTTGGAGTCATTAAAACTAGTTTACATACACTTAGGTTGGAGTCATTAAAACTAGTTTACAGACACTTAGGTTGGAGTCATTAAAACTAGTTTACATACACTTAGGTTGGAGTCATTAAAACTAGTTTACATACACTTAGGTTGGAGTCATTAAAACTCGTTTACATACACTTAGGTTGGAGTCATTAAAACTTGTTTACATACACTTAGGTTGGAGTCATTAAAACTAGTTTACATACACTTAGGTTGGAGTCATTAAAACTAGTTTACATACACTTAGGGTGGAGTCATTAAAACTCGTTTACATACACTTAGGTTGGAGTCATTAAAACTAGTTTACAGACACTTAGGTTGGAGTCATTAAAACTAGTTTACAGACACTTAGGGTGGAGTCATTAAAACTCGTTTACATACACTTAGGGTGGAGTCATTAAAACTAGTTTACATACACTTAGGTTGGAGTCATTAAAACTCGTTTACATACACTTAGGTTGGAGTCATTAAAACTCGTTTTTCAACCACTCCACTAATTTCTTGTTAACCAGCTAGTTTTTTAAACTAGTTTTGGAAAGTCGGGTAGGACATCTACTTTGTGCATGACACAAGTCATTTTTTCAACATTTGTTTACAGAAGTTTACATACTCTATAAACAGCTATAAACAGCACGGTTCATCTGTACAAACAATAGTATGCAAGTATAAACACTATGGGACCACGCAGCTGTCATTTCGCTCTGGAAGGAGATGCGTTGTGTCTCCTAGAGATGAACATACTTAGGTGCGAAAAGTGCAAATCAATCCCAGAAGAATAGCAAAGGACCTTGTGAAGATGCTGGAGGAAACGGGTACAAAAGTATCTATATCCACAGCAAGAGGTGATATGACAACAGCCAGTGAAAGTGCAGGGCGCCAAATTCAAGCAACAGAAATCTCATAATTAAAATTCCTCAAACATACCAGTCTCTTATACAATTTTAAAGGTAATCTTGTTGTTAATCCCACCACCGTGTCCGATTTCAAAAATGCTTTACAGTGAAAGCACACCAAATGATTACGTTAGGTCACCGCCAAGTCACAGAAAAACACAAAAAGAAGAAATAGAGAGAGAATGAATCACTAACCTTTGATCTTCATCAGGTGACACTCATAGGACTTCATGTTACACAATACATGTATGTTTTGTTCGATAAAGTGCATATTTATGTCCATAAATTTACAATTTACAGAAATACTCATAATAAACATTGATAAAAGATACAAGTGTTACACATGGAACTTTAGGTAAACTTCTTCTAAATGCAACCGCTGTGTCAGATTTCAAAACAACTTTACGGAAAAAGCATACCATGCAATAATCTGAGTACAGCCCTCAGAGACCAAAACAGCCAAACAGATATCTGCCATGTTGTGGAGTCAACATTAGTCAGAAACGGCATTATAAATATTCACTAATCTTTGATGTTCTTCATCAGAATGCACTCCAAGGAATCCCAGTTCCACAATAAATGTTTGATTTGTTCGATAAAGTTTATAATTTATGTCCAAATTCCTCCTTTTGTTAGCGCGTTCAGCCCTGTAATCCAAATTCATGACGCACGAGCAGACAAAGTCAAAAAGTTACGTTACAGTCCGTAGAAACATGTCAAACGAAGTATAGAATCAATCTTTAGGGTGTTTTTAACAAATCTTCAATAATGTTCCAACCAGAGAATTCCTTTGTCTGTAGAAATGCAATGGAATGCAAGCTAACTGTCACATGAACACGCATTGTCAGCTCATGGCTCCTGGCAGTCCTCTGACTCATTCCCCTCTCATTCGGCCCCCTTCACAGTAGAAGCATCAAACAAGGTTCTAAAGACTGTTGACATCTAGTGGAAGCATTAGGAAGTGCAAGATGACCAATATCCCACTGTATGTTCAATAGGGGATGCGTTGAAAAACTACAAACCTCAGATTTCCCACTTCCTGTTAGGATTTATTCTCAGGTTTTTGCCTGTCATATGTGTTCTGTTATACTCCAGACATCATTCAAACTGTTTTAGAAACTTCAGAGTGTTTCTATCCAAATATACTAATAATATGCATATCTTAGCTTCTGGGACTGAGTAGCAGGCAGTTTACTCTGGGCACCTTATTCATCCAAGCTACTCAATACTGCCCCCAGCCATAAGAAGTTAACTGATTGTCTTTGGTCTGCAGCTTTTGAAATAGAACATTATTGCTTTGAGTTGTTTCATTCACAACCGTTTGCAGGGCATCAAGTTGATTTGCATCATATTTCCTTTTGGCTAAATCGAGTTGTTCCTTTAGAATATGGACATGGTCAAGATTTTGTTCTTTGTTATAAATGTTTATCTGTTCTCACACACAGTTCCTTGGATAGCAGTAGCTTATCTTTTTCGGCTTTCGATGTCAGCTCCCTGGTTCTCTCCACCTGTGCCTTGAGCTTCCCAGCTTCCTGCTCGTACCTCTGTTGGGCATTGAGGTACTGGTGCACTGTCCATCTCTACTGGTGGGCATAGTTGAGGGCTAAACTGGAGAGAACCTTCACAAGGCCTCTGCCTGATGGTCTATTTTGGAGAGCGTCTGTCCCAATGTCTGCATTTTTTCTTGATTATGGCATCAAAATCTAACATTTCCAACCCCTTGGCATAGTTAGGATTTGCATCGTTGCTGAGGTCAGTGATCAATCTTTCCCTGGGGAAGGTCCACTGATTAGAGGGGAATGGGTGTAAACCCATCTGATGGATTGCTCATTGTTATGATTATAAAATATTTAAATTTACGCCTCTCTTTAAATAAACACTGTCTTTGGCAGGAGGAACACCAATCTTCGAGGAACCAAAGACGTCCAAACCAGCAAGACGACACCTCTGCGCCCAGTGTGGAAAGAGTTTTAACCAGTTAGGAAGCCTGAAAGCTCATGAGCGAATACACACAGGGGAGAAGCCTTACCACTGCTCCCAGTGTGGAACTAGGTTTACCAGATTAGGAAGCCTGAAAAGACATGAGAGGATACACACAGGAGCGAAGCCACACCATTGCGCCCAGTGTGGAAAGAGTTTTAACAAGTTAGGAAACATGAAATCTCACGAGCGAATACACACAGGGGAGAAGCCTTACCACTGCTCCCATTGTGGAAAAAGTTTTAGGGAGTCAGGAAACCTGAACGCTCATAAGCGAATACACACCGGGGAGAAGCCTTACCGCTGCTCCCACTGCGGAAAGCGTTTTAACCATTCAGGAAAGCTGAAAGAACACATGAGACTGCACACAGGGGAGAACCCTTGCAAATGCTCAGACTGTGGGAAGACATATTACTCATCACGGTCACTTAAACGTCATGTGAGAATCCACACGGGAGAATAATTACTTCTAGTGTGTAGGTTTTTCACATCACGTTGACTTAAAATTCATCAGAGAACATACACAGTGCTCCCGTTGTCTTATATTGTTGACTGACAATGTGTTTACCTGTTGAAACCAGATGAAATTGAATTGTACAAAGTATTCTTAAACATATATTTGTATGTTTTTATTAGAAACCATAAATTGTATATGGAGTATGTCAGCTTGAATATAGAGTAGATCAGATTCCATGTGTTTAAATGGTCCTTTTTTAAACTCTTTGTGTGTTTATCTGGGTGTGTCATTCCTCCAGCACTACAGATAATACAGTGATATTTGGATGTGATGCATTTGTTCCATTGTTGACATTTTCATTGTAGCCCACTGATGATTTAATGAAATTTAAAATGTTCAGACTCTGTAATGGAAAATGTTAATTGTAAACTCGGCAAAAAAAGAACCGTCCTCTCACTGTCAACTGCGTTTATTTTAAATAAACTTAATGTGTAAATATTTGTATGAATGTGTCCCTGAACAAAGGGGGGACTTGCTGTTGAATTCCCATGTATCGAATGAAAAATACAAGTTAAATGGGTTTCCATCACATTGTCAAATCTACTGATGGTTTTATATGAAGAAACATGGCAACGTGCACTGTAGCCAGCAGCTCATAGATACAGTGTTGGTAGGCTACCTACATGATTATTATGGATGAGAGAGATATTATTTTATTTGTCAACAGGCAACCAAGCGTCAATCATCATGTCACCAGGATAAGACCCTCAAAATGTATTGGAAAGGAGCATCAAGCTCATCACAAGCACTTTCACCACCCTGTGAAGTTCATAACTTATTTCATCTGTAGCCTAATAAACTACATGGGTTCCCGAATCGTAGTGGGAGGACCACACAACATATCATCACGTGACTCCAAGTTAACTAAGATCTAATGGTTATTATATAAATAAGGAGTTTCCACCACCATTTCTCGCTCATAAATGTTTACTGACACAAAATGATCCCACTATGTAAAACGAACTTACAAATTGTCTATTTGCATTTATAAAACTGTAAAGGCATATCCTGTTTCCATCATTACTTTGGAAATGGTTGGATCAATATCCACCTTCATGATATGGATGAAGCCTGATTTGGAATGTCTGAGTAGTTCTATATGATGTCATAATACACCCCTCTGATAGTGATACATTTGCTCCATTGTTTCCATGTCAGTTGGTTTCCCACTCTGATGATTTATATCTGACAGAGGGGCTGAAATGAATAGTATGGTGACATCTTAGTGTGTCTTGAAGTAAATAGGATTATTAATCATAAACTCTATAGCAACAATACACTGCAGCTTTGACATCAAGAAGAGAATGGGCTGATGGGTGGTGGTGCTACTCTATAGGTAAGGCTGTTCAATATGAATGTTCAATACACACAATAGGTTGTTCAGTAGCCAGTTAGTTAGCTGCTGTCTTTTGCTAACACAGCTACACAGCTAGCTTGCTAACACAGCTAGCTTGCTAACACAATGCTAGCTTGCTAAGTCAAAATGCCCTCCAGGCCTGGTGGTGGCAGCAGTGCCCTGTTCAACTGTTTACCAGAGCTTCCTGGAAGTTTTTATGTGAATGAAGTCATACCGTGTAAAAAAACTTAACAGATGTGATGGAAACAGGAAGTTGTGATCGGTGGTGGTGTACGTCTATAGGTAAGGCTGTACAGTCCAATATGATTGTTCAATACCCACAATAGGTTGACTGGGGAGGTGATGTACCACAGTCAAAGTCCTGCAATAAGAGCTAAGACGCTAATATTTTTGTAAACTATATATATTTGTGTTCTGTGGTTGTCACTGAGTTGGCTGATGTCCCGTTTCGTGGGGTCACATAGTTAAGGCTGTACAGTGACTATAGAAAGTCTACATCTTAGTTAACTTTGTGACTTCAATGAAAGTTAACCAGAGGCTCTGATGAACCCTACAGGACGATGGAGAATCCCAATGAAAGTTAACCAGAGGCTCTGATGAACCCTACAGGACGATGGAGGATCCCAATGAAAGTTAACCAGAGGCTCTGATGAACCCTACAGGACGATGGAGGATCCCAATGAAAGTTAACCAGAGGCTCTGATGAACCCTACAGGACGATGGAGGAATCCCAATGAAAGTTAACCAGAGGCTCTGATGAACCCTACAGGACGATGGAGGAATCCCAATGAAAGTTAACCAGAGGCTCTGATGAACCCTACAGGACGATGGAGGATCCCAATGAAAGTTAACCAGAGGCTCTGATGAACCCTACAGGACGATGGAGGAATCCCAATGAAAGTTAACCAGAGGCTCTGATGAACCCTACAGGACGATGGAGGAATCCCAATGAAAGTTAACCAGAGGCTCTGATGAACCCTACAGGACGATGGAGGAATCCCAATGAAAGTTAACCAGAGGCTCTGATGAACCCTACAGGACGATGGAGGAATCCCAATGAAAGTTAACCAGAGGCTCTGATGAACCCTACAGGACGATGGAGGAATCCCAATGAAAGTTAACCAGAACCAGAGGCTCTGATGAACCCTACAGGACGATGGAGGATCCCAATGAAAGTTAACCAGAGGCTCTGATGAAACCTACAGGACGATGGAGGAATCCCAATGAAAGTTAACCAGAGGCTCTGATGAACCCTACAGGACGATGGAGGAATCCCAATGAAAGTTAACCAGAGGCTCTGATGAACCCTACAGGACGATGGAGGATCCCAATGAAAGTTAACCAGAGGCTCTGATGAACCCTACAGGACGATGGAGGAATCCCAATGTGTTAACCAGAGGCTCTGATGAACCCTACAGGACGATGGAGGAATCCCAATGAAAGTTAACCAGAGGCTCTGATGAACCCTACAGGACGATGGAGGATCCCAATGAAAGTTAACCAGAGGCTCTGATGAACCCTACAGGACGATGGAGGAATACCAATGTAAGTTAACCAGAGGCTCTGATGAACCCTACAGGACGATGGAGGAATCCCAATGAAAGTTAACCAGAGTCTCTGATGAACCCTATTTGACGTCTTATTCCTTAGGACGATGGAGGATCCCAATGAAAGTTAACCAGAGGCTCTGATGAACCCTACAGGACGATGGAGGAATACCAATGTGTTAACCAGAGGCTCTGATGAACCCTACAGGACGATGGAGGAATCCCAATGAAAGTTAACCAGAGGCTCTGATGAACCCTACAGGACGATGGAGGATCCCAATGAAAGTTAACCAGAGGCTCTGATGAACCCTACAGGACGATGGAGGAATCCAATGTAAATTAACCAGAGGCTCTGATGAACCCTACAGGACGAAGGATGGAATTCCCAATGAAAGTTAACCAGAGGCTCTGATGAACCCTACAGGACGATGGAGGATCCCAATGAAAGTTAACCAGAGGCTCTGATGAACCCTACAGGACGATGGAGGAATCCCAATGAAAGTTAACCAGAGGCTCTGATGAACCCTACAGGACGATGGAGGAATCCCAATGTAAGTTAACCAGAGGCTCTGATGAACCCTACAGGACGATGGAGGAATCCCAATGAAAGTTAACCAGAGTCTCTGATGAACCCTACAGGACGATGGAGGATCCCAATGAAAGTTAACCAGAGGCTCTGATGAACCCTACAGGACGATGGAGGAATACCAATGTAAGTTAACCAGAGGCTCTGATGAACCCTACAGGACGATGGAGGAATCCCAATGAAAGTTAACCAGAGGCTCTGATGAACCCTACAGGACGATGGAGGAATCCCAATGAAAGTTAACCAGAGGCTCTGATGAACCCTACAGGACGATGGAGGAATCCCCAATGTAAGTTAACCAGAGGCTCTGATGAACCCTACAGGACGATGGAGGAATCCCAATGAAAGTTAACCAGAGTCTCTGATGAACCCTACAGGACGATGGAGGATCCCAATGAAAGTTAACCAGAGGCTCTGATGAACCCTACAGGACGATGGAGGAATACCAATGTAAGTTAACCAGAGGCTCTGATGAACCCTACAGGACGATGGAGGAATCCCAATGAAAGTTAACCAGAGTCTCTGATGAACCCTACAGGACGATGGAGGAATCCCAATGAAAGTTAACCAGAGTCTCTGATGAACCCTACAGGACGATGGAGGATCCCAATGAAAGTTAACCAGAGGCTCTGATGAACCCTACAGGACGATGGAGGAATCCCAATGAAAGTTAACCAGAGGCTCTGATGAACCCTACAGGACGATGGAGGAATCCCAATGAAAGTTAACCAGAGGCTCTGATGAACCCTACAGGACGATGGAGGAATCCCAATGAAAGTTAACCAGAGGCTCTGATGAACCCTACAGGACGATGGAGGAATCCCAATGAAAGTTAACCAGAGGCTCTGATGAACCCTACAGGACGATGGAGGAATCCCAATGTAAGTTAACCAGAGTCTGATGAACCCTACAGGACGATGGAGGAATCCCAATGAAAGTTAACCAGAGGCTCTGATGAACCCTACAGGACGATGGAGGATCCCAATGAAAGTTAACCAGAGGCTCTGATGAACCCTACAGGACGATGGAGGAATACCAATGTAAGTTAACCAGAGGCTCTGATGAACCCTACAGGACGATGGAGGAATCCCAATGAAAGTTAACCAGAGGCTCTGATGAACCCTACAGGACGATGGAGGAATCCAACAGAAGAGACAACATCTATATATACATTGCAATTATTCTCGAATGAGAGGCCGTTCATGTGCAAAGGATTGGCATTTCAATGAATGTAATTATAGACTGTGTAATGAATCCATGTTGTCTTTCCTGCTCTCTGTCACACCCCTTTCCTTTGTCTACCAAGCTGTCATATCGGCTTAGCCCACTGGGACTTTTCTATCATCGTTAGTTACCAATATATGTTTTATGTATTTCTGTGATTATTTAGTTAGTCACTAAATAAATAATCCTGTTTGTATATTGCTTATTCCTTATGGAAACTAGGGTTCGTGAAGATAACCAAGAATTTGGACGTTTGGAATGAGAACTGATGAGGTAACAATTGATAATAATTTAATGACTCATTGATGACTGAAATGTAAGAGATCTTTAGATTATTAAGAGTTTATTCGAACACGGAACTCTTTAAATAAACTTCTCATGGTGTCCCAGGTTATTAACGATAATTGTTGCATGATTTACTAATCACGTAATCAATTAAACGTTTGGTAATCGATTTGATAAAAGTAGCATGTCATCACATTAAGGATAGTAAAGACATGACAGTATTGTGATGAGGAACAAATGGGATTTAATACATTTTAGAATAAGGCCTGTAACAAAATGTGGAAAGAGTCAAGTGGAAAAAGCCCATGAGGAAGAAAGGATTCCAAGATCTTTTAGATGTTCTGTCTTCAGGATGTTCTGTTGATGGCTGTTGGAGAGTGGAGGGGCAGTTGATGAGCTGAGGCCTTTATTGCCCTTCCTATGGGAGCCTGACAGCTTGTGACATGATGAGAGAGAGTGAGAGAGGGTCTACCTGTAAGATATTCTGTGTTATAAACTACTTCATTTGAAGAGGTTTTTATGTTATATGTTATATAAGTTATATGCATGAAAATAGAGATGTTTATAACATTGCACATTTTGGAGAGGTTTTTGCTGACTCTAGGGGACACCTAAGCCTTGTTATGGATAAATGTCTATAAAGACTATATTTCAATAAACACAACAGACATTTTGTTATATTTCAGTCTTCTGTGATGTATTTAAAGTGTCATATTGGAATGCAAACTCAGATATGAATACATTTAAACTTTACCTGACATGGTACTATGTCTTCTAATCAAGCCCATAACCATATGTGTCAACTCCATGTGTCTCTATCATGTATCCTACCATGACTATATCAACCCTACTCCATGTGTCTCTATCATGTATCCTACCATGACTATATCAACCCAACTCCATGTGTCTCACTATCATGTATCCTACCATGACTATATCAACCCTACTCCATGTGTCTCTATCATGTATCCTACCATGACTATATCAACCCTACTCCATGTGTCTCTATCATGTATCCTACCATGACTATATCAACCCTACTCCATGTGTCTCTATCATGTATCCTACCATGACTATATCAACCCTACTCCATGTGTTGCCACTATCATGTATCCTACCATGACTATATCCAACCCTACTCCATGTGTTGCCACTATCATGTATCCTACCATGACTATATCAACCCTACTCCATGTGTCTCTATCATGTATCCTACCATGACTATATCAACCCTACTCCATGTGTTGCCACTATCATGTATCCTACCATGACTATATCAACCCTACTCCATGTGTTGTCACTATCATGTATCCTACCATGACTATATCAACCCTACTCCATGTGTCTCTATCATGTATCCTACCATGACTATATCAACCCTACTCCATGTGTTGCCACTATCATGTATCCTACCATGACTATATCAACCCTACTCCATGTGTCTCTATCATGTATCCTACCATGACTATATCAACCCTACTCCATGTGTTGTCACTATCATGTATCCTACCATGACTATATCCAACCCTACTCCATGTGTTGTCACTATCATGTATCCTACCATGACTATATCAACCCTACTCCATGTGTTGCCACTATCATGTATCCTACCATGACTATATCAACCCTACTCCATGTGTCTCTATCATGTATCCTACCATGACTATATCAACCCTACTCCATGTGTTGTCTCTATCATGTATCCTACCATGACTATATCAACCCTACTCCATGTGTCACTATCATGTATCCTACCATGACTATATCCAACCCTACTCCATGTGTTGTCTCTATCATGTATCCTACCATGACTATATCCAACCCTACTCCATGTGTTGCCACTATCATGTATCCTACCATGACTATATCAACCCTACTCCATGTGTTGTCACTATCATGTATCCTACCATGACTATATCAACCCTACTCCATGTGTTGTCACTATCATGTATCCTACCATGACTATATCAACCCTACTCCATGTGTTGTCACTATCATGTATCCTACCATGACTATATCAACCCTACTCCATGTGTTGTCACTATCATGTATCCTACCATGACTATATCAACCCTACTCCATGTGTTGTCACTATCATGTATCCTACCATGACTATATCCAACCCAACTCCATGTGTTGCCACTATCATGTATCCTACCATGACTATATCAACCCTACTCCATGTGTTGTCACTATCATGTATCCTACCATGACTATATCCAACCCTACTCCATGTGTTGCCACTATCATGTATCCTACCATGACTATATCCAACCCTACTCCATGTGTTGCCACTATCATGTATCCTACCATGACTATATCCAACCCAACTCCATGTGTTGCCACTATCATGCATCCTACCATGACTATATCAACCCTACTCCATGTGTTGCCACTATCATGTATCCTACCATGACTATATCCAACCCAACTCCATGTGTTGCCACTATCATGCATCCTACCATGACTATATCAACCCTACTCCATGTGTTGCCACTATCATGTATCCTACCATGACTATATCCAACCCTACTCCATGTGTTGCCAATATCATGTATCCTACCATGACTATATCCAACCCAACTCCACGTGTTGCCACTATCATGCATCCTACCATGACTATATCAACCCTACTCCATGTGTTGCCACTATCATGCATCCTACCATGACTATATCCAACCCTACTCCATGTGTTGCCAATATCATGTATCCTACCATGACTATATCCAACCCAACTCCATGTGTTGCCACTATCATGCATCCTACCATGACTATATCAACCCTACTCCATGTGTTGCCACTATCATGTATCCTACCATTACTATATCCAACTCAACTCCATGTGTTGCCACTATCATGTATCCTACCATGACTATATCCAACCCAACTCCACGTGTTGTCTCTATCATGTATCCTACCATGACTATATCCAACCCAACTCCATGTGTCTCTATCATGTATTCTACTTAGCTGAAGCGTTGATCCAGTGGAAGAATTAAAGGTCACTTCAGGATACAACTGTTACTCTACACAATCCCTAGATAAGCCAGTAATGAGAGAAAATGTATAGAATATGTAAAGACCTATTAAATCAGTATTTCTTTTTTTACCTAATTCCGTTTTTGTTTTCTTTCTCAAATTCCAGTTTTCTCTGTTTAGTTTGTCCAGGTTTCTGATGTCCCTGTTTTTCTCTCTCAGAATCACACTGTTAATTAATAGAATAACAACGACATTGGATGTTCTAAGTCCACAATAAGAGTTAAACCTCATCAAGAGACCACTTTTGAAGTCTGAGAAAAATCTAAGAAATGTTCATTTTTATGTGTAGATACCCTTTAATTCAAGTGGCACCAGCAAGAGCCTTGTTTGGTTAGTGGTGTCTCTGTAGCACACATGTGATTGCAGAGTTTAAATAATCATGATATTCTGCCAGGGAGGCATAGACTACTTTGTAGTTAACATTTAATTGACAAGGTTTTTGGGAAAGCTTTTCCATCAACCAGAATATAGTTGTCATTAGCATCATCGCTAACAGCTACACATAGTGGATCATTAGCATCATCACTAACAGCTACACATAGTGGATCATTAGCATCATTACTAACAGCTACACATAGTGGATCATTAGCATCATCACTAACAGCTACACATAGTGGATCATTAGCATCATCGCTAACAGCTAAACATAGTGGATCATTAGCATCATCGTTAACAGCTACACATAGTGGATCATTAGCATCATCGCTAACAGCTACACATAGTGGATCATTAGCATCATCGCTAACAGCTACACATAGTGGATCATTAGCATCATCGCTAACAGCTACACATAGTGGATCATTAGCATCATCGCTAACAGCTACACATAGTGGATCATTAGCATCATCGCTAACAGCTAAACATAGTGGATCATTAGCATCATCGCTAACAGCTACACATAGTGGATCATTAGCATCATCGCTAACAGCTACACATAGTGGATCATTAGCATCATCGCTAACAGCTACACATAGTGGATCATTAGCATCATCGCTAACAGCTACACATAGTGGATCATTAGTATCATCGCTAACAGCTACACATAGTGGATCATTAGCATCATCGTTAACAGCTACACATAGTGGATCATTAGCATCATCGCTAACAGCTACACATAGTGGATCATTAGCATCATCGTTAACAGCTACACATAGTGGATCATTAGCATCATCGCTAACAGCTACACATAGTGGATCATTAGCATCATCGCTAACAGCTACACATAGTGGATCATTAGTATCATCGCTAACAGCTACACATAGTGGATCATTAGCATCATCGTTAACAGCTACACATAGTGGATCATTAGCATCATCGTTAACAGCTACACATAGTGGATCATTAGCATCATCGTTAACAGCTACACATAGTGGATCATTAGCATAATCGCTAACAGCTACACATAGTGGATCATTAGCATCATCGTTAACAACTACACATAGTGGATCATTAGCATCATCGTTAACAGCTACACATAGTGGATCATTAGCATCATCGTTAACAGCTACACATAGTGGATCATTAGCATCATCGCTAACAGCTACACATAGTGGATCAGTATCATCGCTAACAGCTACACATAGTGGTTGACAAATGCACTCAGACAGGGGCATTTCCTGGCTGTTTCCTCTTCAGAATGTTGAAGGAAAATACAAATCACTGAGGTGAATTTAACGACGACTTGCAGGCAGTGGGTTCAGAATAACTGATGAGAAAAATAAATACAAATGATACCAGGGCACTTTAGAGACTGGAAGGGCTTTCATTGTTTTTGGGCACCATTATGTGAAGTGTTATTATATGTTGTTAGCAATGAGCTTTGGTCAATTTAGTTCGGAATATGCCACCGTTGTCAATCTGTCACCAAATCCTACCTAATGAGCAGGCCAACCATGGAGGAAAGTATTGGCTGTAGAAGGAAGAGAAGACATAACATCTGTTTCTTTTAAAATGACTTCTTATGACATTGCTTGCCAGAATAAACATTAATTAATATTTTTCCAAACTGCGCTACCCACTCCAGTCAGCAGATGGCGATATGAGTTTTTGAGGTGATGCTTATTGCGTGACGTATAATCTAGTGGACGGAACTGGAAGCTTCTTCAACAGCGACAAAAGGCTTCTGATTCAACCAACGTGGTGGTTTACTAGCGAACATTAAACCTAAACATTGAAGCGTTTAAGACAAATCTTGTGTATATTACCCTTTCTGTTTTAAACACAACTCTGTTTACATATCTACTCGTTCATTGAAACGTAGATTGCTTGTTAAATGAGCTAATGTGGTAAATTGATACTGCACGAGGCTAATCGCCCGGAACATGAGCTCACTGATCTCGACGGAGAAAGAAGCTCTGATGAAAGGAGAGGAAGAAGCTTTCAGGATGAAAAGGGAGGAAGAGGAGGCTATCACATTGAAAGAACAAGAGGATGATATTACAGTGAAAGAGGAAGATGGGAAAGAGGTTGTGGAAGAGGAGGAGGTAGAAGCTTTCAGAATCAAAAAGGAGGAAGGTGCCATAACATTTAAAGAAGAGGAAGAACATTTTGGAGTAAAAGAGGAAGAGGAGGCTATCTCAATTAAAGGGGAGGAGGAAGACGTTTTGGGAGTGAAAAAGGATGAGGCTGAAGATTCGATTAAGACCAGTGAGTACTGACTTAAAAACGGGCACAAAATATGCATTTCTTGAACTAATGTGGGGTTTGAAAGGGGCATTCTACTGAAGTTCAACAATTTAATGTTGTTCACAACTGAATAAATTGTTAAAGGTGCTATCCGTCATTGGTACATATATTTTTGTGACTTATATTAGATTTATTGAAATGTCCATGTGGTCCACGTTAAAGTGCACTTCATCTAACAGGCTTTTCAGAATTCAACATTGGTGCATAATTTATACTTAACTTGTCAAAGGGATGCAAAAGGCACCCATTTCGTGGAACAACCCTTTTACATTTGCAACACAAATATTTTTTTAGGAAATCAAGATGAAAGTGTCCATTTTAGGCCCTTTTTAGACATATTCATGCCTCTTGTAAGACTCTATGATTGCAATAGAATATCATACGTTTACCATCTGTCTGATGTTCTCATTCACACAGGAGAGAGACATGACTATGGTGGATCCTCTGGGGAGCCTCAACAACATCCTGATGCTGACGAGGCAGAGAAGAGTCTCTCCAGATCAGAACACCAGATGGTACAGCTTGGTCTGGTCTAGCATACAGCTTGGTCTGGTCTAGCATACAGCTTGGTCTGGTCTAGCATACAGCTTGGTCAGGTCTAGCATACAGCTTGGTCAGGTCTAGCATACAGCTTGGTCAGGTCTAGCATACAGCTTGGTCAGGTCTAGCATACAGCTTGGTCTGGTTTAGCATACAGCTTGGTCTGGTCTAGCATACAGCTTTCTCTCTCTGGGTCTGGGTTTCTGTAAAGCATTTTATGACAACAGTGACATCAGCATCCATAATGATATGTGTCTGTGTCTCCTCTTTATGGTTACCAGGACAACACTAGCCCTTCCTCCCTCCCGGAGTCCATGTGTCGTGCCTCTCCTGGTAGCACCTTACTGCTGGGTATGAAGAGGTTGTCTGTGCTGCTGGTGGACTGCAGGAAAACAACGGGGCTGAGTGGAACTGTGAGAGGAGGAGAAGATAAGAAAGGATCAGATTTAGCTCATCAAAGTAAGTGCTTTAGTTTAGTTTGAACAAATACAATAGATCTGCCCACTGGTATCTGTTACCAGGACAACCAGCAGAGTTCTGTTAGTTGACAGGAAGATAGACTGGTGGATATGGATGTTATGAATATCATAACACTGAAAAAGGATTCTGCCAATGAAAAGAGAGAAACCAATAGACCATATAAAACCTTGATGAAAGTTAGCTTTAGAGAGAAACCAATAGACCATATAAAACCTTGATGAAAGTTAGCTTTAGAGAGAAACCAATAGACCATATAAAACCTTGATGAAAGTTAGCTTTAGAGAGAAACCAATAGACCATATAAATCCTTGATGAAAGTTAGCTTTAGAGAGAACGTTTCAAGATGATCCAATGTAAGTTGCATGTTTTACAAAAACATTTTCTCAAAACATTATGGATGTTACATTGCCTGTGTAACGGATGTGAAACGGCTAGCTTAGTTAGCGGTGTGCGCTAAATAGCGTTTAAATCGGTTACGTCACTTGCTCTGAGACCTTGAAGTAGTGTTTCCCCTTGCTCTGCAAGGGCCGCGGCTCTTGTGGAGCGATGGGTAACGATGCTTCGAGGGTGACTGTTGTCGTTGTGTGCAGAAGGTCCCTGGTTCGCGCCCGGGTATGGGCGAGGGGACGGTTTAAAATTATACTGTTACACCTGTCCCCTCTCTTCACTAGACTCTAGAACAAACTAAAGTCCAGACACTTATTCTACACTACCGGTCAAAAGTTTTTAGAATACCTACTCATTCAAGGGTTTTTCTTTAATTTTACTATTTTCTGCATTGCAGAATAATAGTGAAGATATCAAAACTATGTTATAACACATATGGAATCATGTAGTAACCAAAAAAGTGTTAAATAAATCTAAATATATTTGAGATTCTTCAAAGTAGCCACCCTTTGCCTTGATGACAGCTTTGCACGCTCTTGGCATTCTCTCAACCAGCTTCATGAGGAAGTCAACTGGAATGCATTTCAATTAACAGGTGTGCCTTGTTAGAAGTTAATTTGCAGATTTTCTTCTTTAATGCCTTTGAGCCAATCAGTTGTGTTGTTACAAGGTGGGGGTGGTATACTGAAGATGGCCCTATTTGGTAAAAGACCAAGTCCATATTATGGCAAGAACAGCTCAAATAAGCAAAGAGAAATGACAGTCCATCACTATATTAAGACATGAAGGTCAGTCAATCAGGAACAAGGACTTTGAACGTTTCTTCATGTGCAGTGGGTTGTTGGCTGTCTTGACAGTAATGTGTTATATTGTGTACATGTTCCACCTGTAGATATTCCTTATCCTCTTCGATACTAGTACATTAGTAGTACATAACAGTGTAATAGTGTAGTACCACAGTACGGTCCTGTCTTGACAGACATTAGTAGTACATAACAGTGTAATAGTGTAGTACCACAGTACGGTCCTGTCTTGACAGACATTAGTAGTACATAACAGTGTAATAGTGTAGTACCACAGTACGGTCCTGTCTTGACAGACATTAGTAGTACATAGCAGTGTAATAGTGTAGTACCACAGTACGGTCCTGTCTTGACAGACATTAGTAGTACATAGCAGTGTAATAGTGTAGTACCACAGTACGGTCCTGTCTTGACAGACATTAGTAGTACATAGCAGTGTAATAGTGTAGTACCACAGTACGGTCCTGTCTTGACAGACATTAGTAGTACATAACAGTGTAATAGTGTAGTACCACAGTACGGTCCTGTCTTGACAGACATTAGTAGTACATAACAGTGTAATAGTGTAGTACCACAGTACGGTCCTGTCTTGACAGACATTAGTAGTACATAACAGTGTAATAGTGTAGTACCACAGTACGGTCCTGTCTTGACAGACATTAGTACATAACAGTGTAATAGTGTAGTACCACAGTACGGTCCTGTCTTGACAGACATTAGTAGTACATAACAGTGTAATAGTGTAGTACCACAGTACGGTCCTGTCTTGACAGACATTAGTAGTACATAACAGTGTAATAGTGTAGTACCACAGTACGGTCCTGTCTTGACAGACATTAGTAGTACATAGCAGTGTAATAGTGTAGTACCACAGTACGGTCCTGCCTTGACAGACATTAGTAGTACATAACAGTGTAATAGTGTAGTACCACAGTACGGTCCTGTCTTGACAGACATTAGTACATAACAGTGTAATAGTGTAGTACCACAGTACGGTCCTGTCTTGACAGACATTAGTAGTACATAACAGTGTAATAGTGTAGTACCACAGTACGGTCCTGTCTTGACAGACATTAGTAGTACATAACAGTGTAATAGTGTAGTACCACAGTACGGTCCTGTCTTGACAGACATTAGTAGTACATAACAGTGTAATAGTGTAGTACCACAGTACGGTCCTGTCTTGACAGACATTAGTAGTACATAACAGTGTAATAGTGTAGTACCACAGTACGGTCCTGTCTTGACAGACATTAGTAGTACATAACAGTGTAATAGTGTAGTACCACAGTACGGTCCTGTCTTGACAGACATTAGTAGTACATAGCAGTGTAATAGTGTAGTACCACAGTACGGTCCTGCCTTGACAGACATTAGTAGTACATAACAGTGTAATAGTGTAGTACCACAGTACGGTCCTGTCTTGACAGACATTAGTAGTACATAACAGTGAATGTTATATACATCATAACCCAGGGTGGTCAAATTGTTGTTAGAATGTTATATACATCATAACCCAGGGGTGGTCAAATTGTTGTTAGAATGTTATATACATCATAACCCAGGGTGGTCAAATTGTTGTTAGAATGTTATATACATCAACCCAGGGGTGGTCAAATTGTTGTTAGAATGTTATATACATCATAACCCAGGGGTGGTCAAATTGTTGTTAGAATGTTATATACATAACCCAGGGTGGTCAAATTGTTGTTAGAATGTTATATACATCATAACCCAGGGTGGTCAAATTGTTGTTAGAATGTTATATACATCATAACCCAGGGTGGTCAAATTGTTGTTAGAATGTTATATACATCATAACCCAGGGGTGGTCAAATTGTTGTTAGAATGTTATATACATCATAACCCAGGGGTGGTCAAATTGTTGATCAAATGTTGCATATCAAATCTTTAGTACCTCGGCATTGTGTTATATGTTAGAATGTCTAATAAATAACTATATTGTTTACATTAACAATGTCGTTTCGCCAAAATAAACTGTTACCTGCATCTGTATGCAGACGATACAGTTGTGTACTATATTGCCCACCCTGCTGATCAGGCTCTATCTGAACTACAGTGAACATATTTACCAGATATTGCTTGTTACAGAAGACTACTGTTGTCCATTGAATAGTCATTCATCCCTGTTACACCTCCTTGATGTGATGGTTTTCTATGTCTGTACACAGTGTGAATAGTGGTTTCCATAAAGTTATTACTTCCTGGCCATATGAAAGCCAAGCTAAATACAATGTTTTCATGTCTTTGTTTATGCAAACATTTGTTTATTAGATTATATTTCTCATTAAGAATGTTGTTTTAATTCTGTATGGGTCACGTCTGGCTTTGGTCAGGTGTTCTCTTATGGGTCAATGATTGTAATTAGAATATAGTAATGATGCTCTGTCCTCAATCACTTCCAATGCCTTTGGAAAGTATTCAGACCCTGTGACTTTTTGCACATTTTGTTATGTTACATCTTGTTCTAAAATGGATTAAATTAAACATTTCCTCATCAATCTACACACAATAACCCATAATAATGAAGCGATAAAAGGCTTTTAGACATTTTTCAAATGTATTAAAAAAAAATAGAAAGCTTATTTACGTAAGTAATCAAATCAAATGTATTTATATAGCCCTTAGTACATCAGCTGATATCTCAAAGGGCTGTACAGAAACCCAGCCTAAAACCCCAAACAGCAAGCAATGCAGGTGTAGAAGCACGGTGGCTAGGAAAAACTTCATAGAAAGACCAAAACCTAGGAAGAAACCTAGAGAGGAACCAGGGTATGTGGGGTGGCCAGTCCTCTTCTGGCTGTGCCGGGTGGAGATTATAACAGAACATGGCCCCCAGAGCCTCAAAAACACAGTCATTTTCCAACCAAAGAGAGGAGTCACAAGAAGCGGAAATAGAGAAAATGAATCACTAACCTTTGATCTTCATCAGATGGCACTCATAGGACTTCATGTTACACAATACATGTATGTTTTGTTCGATAAAGTTCATATTTATATGCCAAAATCTCAGGGTTTAAACACTGTTTCCCATGCTTGTTCAATTAACCATAAACAATTAATGAACATGCACCTGTGGAATGGTTGTTAAGACACCAACAGCTTTCAGACGGTTGGCAATTAAGGTCACAGTTATGAAAACTTCGGACTCCAATGAGGCCTTTCTACCGAATCTGGAAACACCAAAAGAAAAATGCCCAGGGTCCCTGCTCATCTGCGTGAACGTGTCTTATGCATGCTGCAAGGAGGCTTGAGGACTACTGCAGATGTGGCCAGGGCAATAAATTGCACTCTCCGTACTGTGAGACGCCCAGCGCTACAGGGAGACAGGACGGACAGCTTATCATCCTCGCAGTGGCAGACCACGTGTAACAACACCTGCACAGGATCGGTACATCCGAACATCACACCTGCGGGACAGGTACAGGATGGCAACAACAACTGCCAAAGTTACACCAGGAACGCACAATCCCTCCATCAGTGCTCAGACTGTCTGCAATAGGCTGAGGGCTTGTATGCCTATTGTAAGGCAGGTCCTCACTAGACATCACTGGCAACAACGTCGCCTCTGGGCACAAACCCACCGTCACTGGACCAGACAGGACTGGCAAAAAGTGGTCTTCACTGACAAGTTGCGGTTTTGTCTCCAGGGGTGATGGTCGCATTCGCGTTTATCGTCGAAGGAATGAGCATTACACCGAAGCCTGTCCTCTGGAGCGGGATCGATTTGGAGGTGGAGGGGCCGTCGTGGTCTGGTGTGGTGTGTCACAGCATCATCAGAATGAGCTTGTTGTCATTGCAGGCAATCTCAATGCTGTGCGTTACAGGAAGACATCATCCTCCCTCATGTGGTACCCTTCCTGTAGGCTCATCCTGACATGGCCCACCAGCATGACAATGCCACCAGTCATACTGCTCATTCTGTGCATGATTTCCTGCAAGACCGGAATGTCAGTGTTCTGCTATAGCCAGCGAAGAGCCCGGATCGCAATCCCATTGAGCACGTCTGGGACCTGTTGGATCGGAGGGTGAGGGCTAGGCCCATTCTCCCCAGAAATGTCCGGGAACTTGCAGGTGCCTTGGTGGAAGAGTGGGGTAGCATCTCACTGCAAATACTGTCAAATCTGGTGCAGTTCATGAGTAGATGCACTGTAGTACTTAACCCCCTTTGTTCAGGGACACATTATTCCATTTCAGTTCGTCACATGTCTGTGGAACTTGTTCAGTTTGGAATCTTGTTTTGTTATGTTCCAACAAATCATTTACACATCTTAAGTTTGCTGAAAGTAAACGCAGTTGACAGTGAGAGGACGTTTCTTTGTTTGCTGAGTTTAGATTGGCGAGGGGGAAAAACAATTTAATCAATTTTAGAATAATGCTGAAATGTAACAAAATTTGGAAAAGGTGTATCATTCGTGTATCTATTTAAAAAAATGAACTGTCTTTGGCAGGAGAAAGACCAGACTCAGTGGAACCAGAGCCAGGGACGTCCAAACCCGCAAGACGACACCAGTACTCCTACTGTGGAAAGGGTTGTAACCGGTTATGGGACCTGAAACAACATGAAAAAATGCACACAGGGGAGAAGCCTTATCACTGCTCCCAGTGTGGCAAGTGTTTTAACCAGTTAGGGAACCTGAAACTACATGAGAGAATACACACAGGGGAGAAGCCTTACCACTGCTCCCAGTGTGGCAAGTGTTTTAGCCGGTTAGGGAACCTGAAACTACATGAGAGAATACACACAGGGGAAAAGCCTTACCACTGCTCCCAGTGTGGGAATAGTTTTAACCATTTATCTAACCTGAAAAGACATGAGAGAATACACACGGAGAAGCCTTACCACTGCTCCCAGTGTGGAAAGTGTTTTGAGCGGTTAGGGAACCTGAAACAACATGAGAGAATACACACAGAGGAGAAGCCTTACCACTGCTCCCAGTGTGGCAAGTGTTTTAATCATTTAGGGAACCTGAAACAGCATGAGAGAATACACACGGAGAAGCCTTTTCACTGCTCCCAGTGTGGAAAGTGTTTCAACCAGTCAGTGAAGCTGAAACGGCATGAGAGAATTCACAAATGGGAGAAGCCTTACCACTGCTCCCAGTGTGGCAAGTGTTTTAATCATTTAGGGAACCTGAAACGGCATGAGAGAATACACACGGAGAAGCCTTTTCACTGCTCCCAGTGTGGAAAGTGTTTCAACCAGTCAGTGAAGCTGAAACGGCATGAGAGAATTCACAAATGGGAGAAGCCTTACCACTGCTCCCAGTGTGGCAAGTGTTTTAAGCAGTTAGGGAACCTGAAACGGCATGAGAGAATACACACGGAGAAGCCTTTTCACTGCTCCCAGTGTGGAAAGTGTTTCAACCAGTCAGTGAAGCTGAAACGGCATGAGAGAATTCACAAATGGGAGAAGCCTTACCACTGCTCCCAGTGTGGCAAGTGTTTTAAGCAGTTAGGGAACCTGAAACGGCATGAGAGAATACACACGGTAGATGCCTTACCATTGCTCCCTGTGTGGAAAGTGTTTCAACCAGTTAGGGCACCTGAAACAACATGAGAGAATACACACACGGGAGAACCCTCACCACTGCTCCCAGTGTGGAAAGAGTTTTAACCATTTATGGAACCTGAACGTTCATGAGCTAATACACACAGTTAAATGTCTTTCGAGAATCCACACAGGAGAGAGAAATTACTTCTCTTAGCATGTATATTGATATTTCACATCTCATTGACCTATAATTCATCAGAGAACATACACAGTGCTCCCATTGTCTTATATTGTTGCCTTATAATGTGTTTACCTGTTTTTACCATATGAAATTGCTTCTTCCAATTATTGATAAACATGTACCTGTTAAGAAACTGACTGTTAGATATGTTAAGGCTCCATGGATTGATGAGGAATTTAAAAACTGTATGTTTGAAAGAGTTGTGGCAAAAGGAGTGGCTAATAAGTCTGGCTGCACATCTGGAGAAGGGCACTCAACATGTACTGCACTGACACAAATGACTGATGATTGGTTGAGAGAAATTGATAACAAGAAGATTGTGGGAGCTCTATTGTTAGATTTCAGTGCAGCCTTTGATATTATTGACCATAACCTGTTGTTTAAGACTGTTTGTGCTTTGGCTTTTCAACCTCTGTTCAGAGCTGTCTATCTAATAGAACTCAGAGGGTTTTTAATGGAAGCTTCTCTAATGTCAAACATATGAAGTGTGATGTACCGCAGGGCAGCTCTCTAGGCCCTCTACTCTTTTCTATTTTTACCAATGGCCTGCCACTGGCATTAAACAAAGCATGTGTGTCCATGTATGCTGATGATTCAACTATATAAGCATCAGCAACCACAGCTAATGAAGTCACTGAAACCCTTAACAAAGAGTTGCAGTCTGTTTTGGAATGCGTGGCCAGTAATAAACTGGTCCTGAACATCTCTAAAACTAAGAGCATTGTATTTGGTACAAATCATTCCTTAAGTTATAGACCTCAGCTGAATCTGGTAATGAATTGTGTGTGTGGCTGTTGAACAAGTTGAGGAGACTAAATTACTTGGCATTACCTTAGATTGTAATAATAATAATAATAATAATAATATATGCCATTTAGCAGACGCTTTTATCCAAAGCGACTTACAGTCATGTGTGCATACATTCTACTTATGGGTGGTATTGTAAACTGTCATCGTCAAAACATATAGATTCAATGGTTGTAAAGATGGGGAGAGGTCTAGCCATAATAAAGAGATGCTCTGCTTTTTTGACACTACTCTCCACAAAGCAAGTTCTGCAGGCTCTAGTTTAGTCTAATCTTGATTATTGTCCAGTCATGTGGTCCAGTGCTGCAAGGAAAGACAGAGTAAAGCTGCAGCTGGCCCAGAACAGAGCGGCTGTCACGCCCTGGCCATAGAGAAGCTTTTATTCTCTATTTTGGTTAGGCCAGGGTGTGACTCAGGTGGGAATTCCAGTTTCTTTATTTCTATGTTTTCTATTTCTTTGTTTTTGGCCGAGTGTGGTTCCCAATCGGAGGCTGTCTATCGTTGTCTCTAATTGGAAATCATACTTAGGCAGCCTTTTTCCACCTGTGTTTTTGGGTAGTTGTTTTCTGTATAGTTAATTTGTTCTAATGTTGTTTGATTTAATAAAAATCATGAACACTTACCACGCTGCGCTTTGGTCCATGCTTTCCGACGAGAGACGTGACAATTATGTGTCATGTTTTGTGTTGACCGCAGGAGGGGTAGCTGCTGCTTTTGCAACAGCTAATGGGGATCCTAGTAAAATACCAAACTGTTATTCTCTCTGAGCTCAGAAATAAAGAATCTTGGTTTGACTTGGACTCCAGCAGATCCTTATATTATAATATCCACTACAACTCACCCACAGATTGCTGTTTCATGATTGTCTCAATAAAGAGTTCCTCATTCCACTTTCCTGTGGGCTTTTACAAGCCTCCCACTGGTTGAATAAACATTGTTTCCACATCAAATTAAAAAAACATCCTTAACATTGATGAACCTTCTATCTTCATCCCTAAACTAGCAACATTAACTATTGTCTATTGTTATTCTCAATGACATTCCTGGCCTTATGAAATCCTGACTAAATACAATGTTCCCACCAGCAACCATTTGTTTATTCGATTATATTTCTCATTAAGATGAATATTGTTTTAATTCTGCATGGGTCACGCATTGCTTTGGTCGTGTGTTCCCTTATGGGTCAATGATTTTAATTAGAATATAGCAATTATGCTCTCTCCTCAATCACTTACAGTTTCTTTGGAAAATATTCAGACCCCTTGACATTTAGGTTTATGTCATCAGTAAAGGGGACATCTTAAATATTACAATGACCCTTTCAAAGACAGACATCCCCCGGACCTCCCCCTATAACTATTTTTAAAAGGGTAAAAATGATCTGTTTTCTATAGCATTAAGTTCAGGGCCCACTCCAAAACCTTGACTTTGTTGTCCTTAAGCCATTTTGCCACAACTTTGGAAGTATGCTTGGTGTCATTGTCCATTTGGAAGACCCATTTGCGACCAAGCTTTAACTTTCTGACTGATGTCTTGAGATGTTGCTTCAATATATTCATGTAATTTTCCTCCCCCATGATGCCATCTATTTTGTGAAGTGCCCCAGTCCTTCCTGCAGCGAAGCACCCCCACAACATGATGCTGCCACCTGTGTGCTTCACGGTTGGGATGGTGTTCTTCGGCTTGCAAGCATCCCCCTTTTTCCTCCGATCATAACGATGGTCATTATGGCCAAACAGTTCTATTTTTGTTTCATCAGACCAGAGGACGCCTTCAGGCATTTGGAAATCTCTCCCAAGGATGAACCAGACTTGTGGAGGTCTACCATTTTTTTCTGAGATCTTGGCAGATTTGTATTTATTTTCCCATGATATCAAGTAAAGAGGCACTGAGTGTTAAGGTAGGTCTTGAAATACATACACAGGTGCTCTTCCAATTGACTCAAATGATGTCAATTAGCCTATCAGAAGCTACGAAAGCTATGACATAATTTTCTGGAATTTTCCAAGGCTGTTTCAAGGCACAGTCAACTTAGTGTATGTAAACATCTGACCCACTGGGATTGTGAAATAAACTGTCTGTAAACAATTGTTGAAAAAATGACTTGTGTCATTGACACAGATGTTCTAACCGACATGCAAAAACTATAGTTTGTTAACAAGAAATGTGTAGAGTGGTTGAAAAATGAGTGCACTGTTGGATCTAGAAGCATAAGCATTTCACTACACTCACAATAACATCTGCTAACCATGTGTATGTGACCAATAACATCTGATAACCATGTGTATGTGACCAGTAACATATGCTAACCATGTGTATGTGACCAATAACATATGCTAACCATGTGTATGTGACCAATAACATATGCTAACCATGTGTATGTGACCAATAACATATGCTAACCATGTGTATGTGACCAATAACATATGCTAACCATGTGTATGTGACCAATAACATATGCTAACCATGTGTATGTGACCAATAACATATGCTAACCATGTGTATGTGACCAATAACATATGCTAACCATGTGTATGTGACCAATAACATATGCTAACCATGTGTATGTGACCAATAACATATGCTAACCATGTGTATGTGACCAATAACATCTGATAACCATGTGTATGTGACCAATAACATCTGCTAACCATGTGTATGTGACCAATAACATCTGATAACCATGTGTATGTGACCAATAACATCTGATAACCATGTGTATGTGACCAATAACATCTGATAACCATGTGTATGTGACCAATAACATCTGCTAACCATGTGTATGTGACCAATAACATCTGCTAACCATGTGTATGTGACCAATAACATCTGCTAACCATGTGTATGTGACCAATAACATATGCTAACCATGTGTATGTGACCAATAACATCTGCTAACCATGTGTATGTGACCAATAACATCTGCTAACCATGTGTATGTGACCAATAACATTTGATTTGATTTGAACAAAACAAATCCATGTGGATGTTTGATCAATGTGGAAAACGGATTGGATTCGTAAAATCCATCTACAAAAGGTATTTTTTATTAATTTTAACACAACTGGTAACCAGTGACTGGTGACATTTTGTGTTGATTTCATGTTGAATTCACTTTAGTTGACGAATCAAAGAAATGTAAATAGAAACTAGATGTTGAACTGATGTCTGTGCCCAGTGGGACGATTTGAATATGCAGCAGGTGTTGGATCAATATCCACCTTAGTAGCTAAGTTTCCATGCAATTTGCGACAGATTTTCATGTCAATATTCTCAAATAAGCATAAAACAATATACGCATTTCCCGCCGGAAATGTTTGCATCAAACAGATTTATTGCGGATAAAAGGCTTTGCGTGATGACGTAGTGCACGGAAAGAAATGTTTTGCTGTAGAATTCCCATGTACTGAATGAAACATGCAAGTTAAATGGGTTTCCATCGCATTTTCAACTCTACTGATGGTTTTGAAAAACCGTTGAGTGATATAGCAAAAGTCCTCTTGTCCCGTCCACTGTAGCCAGCAGCTCAAAGATACAGTGTTGGTAGGCTACCGACATGATGAGATTATTATGGATGAGAGAGATATTATTTTATTTGTCAAATGGCAGCCAAGCATCAATCATCATGTCACCAGAATAAGACCCTCAAAATGTATTGGAAAGGAGCATCAAGCTCATCACCTCTACTTTCACCACCCTGTGAAGTTCATCATTTATTTCATCTGTAGCCTAATAAACTACATGGGTTCCCAAATCGTAGTGGGATGAACAATCAACATTTCATCACGTGACTCCAAGTTAACTTCGATATGATGGTTATTATATAAATATTTGCGCATAAAGGAGTTTCCACCGCCTTTTCTCGCTCATACATTTTTACTGAAACAAAAAGACCCACCATGTAAAACAAACCAACAAATCTTCTGTCGTAATTTATAAAATTGTAAAAGCATATCCTGTTTCCATCAGCCCAGTCATTACTTCTGAAATGGTTGGATCAATATCCACCTTCATGATATGGATGAAGCCTGATTTGGAATGTCTGAGTAGTTCTATCTGATGTCATAATACACCCCTCTGATAATCAAGTGCTATTTGGAATGTCTGAGTAGTTCTATCTGATGTCATAATACACACCTCTGATAATCAAGTGCTATTTGCATGTGATACATTTGCTTTCTTGTTTACAGCGGGGTTGGGAAATTCCAGTCCTCGAGGGCCTGATTAGTGACACAGTTTTACCCCAGCCCAAGCTAACACACCAGACTCCAATAATCACCTAATCATGATATTCAGTTTATAATGCAGTTTGATTAATCAGCTGTGTTTGTTAGGGATGGAGAAAAAGTGTGGTTTACAGGATGATTTGTATCTTAAAGAGCGTAGCTTTCAGGGAAGAGTACCGTCACATCTAGATAAAAACGAATGTAAATAATTGAACAGAGCAAATGTGTATTAACACACTACCTATTCATAGAAGTATTTATTCATCATCTACATGTTCATATTAAGCTTCTACGTCTGTGTACAGGACGGAAGAGAAAATATATCAGCTTATTGTTAAATTATTATGACGTTCTGTCCAATACAAATACGTATTTCAGGTGATGCTACTTGTGTGACGTATAATGGACTGGACGGGACACTTCTTCAGGAACAACAACACGGCTACTCTTTCAACCACCTCGGTAGCTTGCTAGCCAACATAAAACTGAAACATTGACGTTTTAGACCATGTTAATGTACATGAGCTAATCACAGTGTGGTACACACAGTTCAGTTGACGTGTCAACTGGTTAACTTTAACCTAATGTGCTTGTTTAATTTGCAAACGTGTTAAAGATTGATACTGAGCCTAGCACTAGGCTAGTCGCTAATGCTAACTAGCTATCATCCCTGATCATGAGTTCACTAAACTACTCTTCCCTTGCTAAAGAAGAGGAGGACTGCTGTATGGAGAATGAAGCTCTGGGACTGAACATTGTCGTGGAAGATGAAGATGATGTTATTGAGGAAACAGAGGAAGAACCTTTTAGAGAGGAAGAGGATGCTGTCTCAATAAAGGTGAAGGAGGAAGACGTCTTGGGAGTGAAAGAGGGGGAGACAGAATATCAGATTAACACCAGTGAGTACTGTCTTAAACGGGCACAAACTATGCAGTTATTGAACTAATGTGGGGTTTTAAGGGGCATTCTACTGAAGTTCTACACTTGAATATGTTGTTCAGTACTGTATAAATTGTTGAAGTTTCAGTTTGGTAGATATATTTCTGGGACTTTCAAATGAGATTTATTGAATTATCAATGTGGTCAACATTAAAGTGCACCTCATCTAATACAACAGGCTTTAAAAATTCAATATTGGAGCATAATTTTTACTTATATCAAAGGGATGCAAAAGGCACCATTTTGTGGAACTACCCTTTTACATTAGCATTTTAGGCCCTTTTCACACAGGAGAGAGACATGACTATGGTGGATCCTCTGGGAAGAAGCCTCAACAACATCCTGATGCTGACGAGTCCGAGAAGAGTCTCTTCGGATCAGAACACCAGATGGTACAGCTTGGTCTGGTCTAGCATACAGCTTGCTCTATCTGGGTCTGGGCTGGGTTTCTGTAGAGCACTTTATGACAACAGTGACATCAGCATCCATAATGATATGTGTCTGTGTCCCCTCTTTATGGATACCAGGACAACGCTAGACCTTCCTCCCTCCCGGAGTCCCCGTGTCGTGCCTCTCCCGGTAGCACCTTACTGCTGGGCATGAAGAGGTTGTCTGTGCTGCTGGTGGACTGCAGGAAAACAACGGGGCTGAGTGGAACTGGGAGAGGTGGAGAAGAGATGAAAGGATCAGATTTAACTCATCAAAGTAAGTGCTGTAGTTTAGTTTGAACAAATACAATAGATCTGCCCACTGGTATTGATAAAAGTTAGCTTTAGAGAGGAACCAATAGACCATATAAAACCTTGTTTCAAGATGATCCAATGTAAGCTGCTTGTTTTACAAAAACTTTTCCTTAAAAATGATGACCTGACTTTTTTCAATCTTTACCAACGACATTTGAGTAAAGCCAGTGTGTCTGTATGCGGATGACTCAACACTGTACACGTCAGCTACCACGGAAACTGAAATGACAGCAACACTTGTCAAAGAACTGCGGTGAGTTTCAGAATGGGTGTCAAGGAATAAGTTAGTCCTAAATATTTCAGATTACCTTAAATTACATGGCCTACTATGCTAATTCTGTAGCGGTATTGTTAGAGGGGGGTAAAGAAATATTTTGTTGGAGCGCCAGGCAGGTATTGACCCTAGTTATTAAAGTTAGTTATTACCTGTTATAACATTATTATTATTAAATATTATTAAAACTGAAAGGATGAGAGTAGAATAGAGTAGCGCTTCCAGACACATTCTAAACATGGAGTCTTAAAGGAGGACTGTAGCATCCAATGATGAAACATTATGGAGTCTTAACCTGTATGGGAACGGGGTTCTGCCGCCAACAGCCAATGAAATTGCAGGGCGCCAAATACAAATCAACAGAAATCTCATAAATCAAATTTCTTAAACATTCAAGAATTAGGCACCATTTTAAAGATAAAAGTCTCGTTAATCCAGCCACAGTGTCTGATTTAAAAAAAAAATGCTTTACAGCGAAAGCTCTACAAACGATTATGTTAGGTCACCACCAAGTCACAGAAAAACCCAGCCATTTTTCCAGCCAGAGAGGAGTCACAAAAAGCACAAATGGGGATAAAAATGGATCACTAACCTTTGATGATCTTCATCAGATGACACTCACAGGACTTCATGTTGCACAATACATGTGTGTTTTGTTCGATAAAGTGCATATTAATATCCAAAAATCTAATTTTACATTGGCGTGTTATGTTCAGTAGTTCCAACATGCAGTGATTTTGCAGAGAGCCACATCAATTTACAGAAATACTCATTATAAATGTTGATGAAAATACAAGTGTTATGCATGGAACTTTAGATAAACTTCTCCTTAATGCAACCGCTGTGTCAGATTTCAAAAAAACTTTACGGAAAAAGCATACCATGCAATAATCTGAGTACGGAGCTCAGAGCCTAAACCAGCCAAAGAAATATCCACCATGTTGCGCAGTCCACATTAGTCAGAAATAGCATTATAAATATTAATTACCTTTGATCTTAATCAGAATGCACTCAGGAATCCCAGTTCCACAATAAATGTTTGATTTGTTCGATAAAGTTCATCATTTATGTCCATATACCTCCTTTTGTTAGTGTTTGGTAAACAAATCGAAACGCGAGTGCAACTTGCAGCGGAAAGATCGGACAAATTCCAAAAAGTTATATTACTGGTCGTATAAACATATAAAACGATGTATAGAATCAATCTTTAGGATGTTTTTATCATAAAAGTTCAATAATGTTCCATCCGGAGAATTCCATTGTCTGTAGAAAAGCAATGGAACGAGAGCTAACTCTCTCATGACCGCGCGTCACGAGACCAAGGCACTCTGCCAGACCTCTGACTTATTCCCCTCTCATTCAGCCCCCCCTCCTCTCATTCAAACAGTTTGAGAAACTTTAGAGTGTTTTCTATCCAATACTACTAATAATATGCACAAATTAGCATCTGGGACTGAGTAGGAGGCAGTTTACTCTGGGCACGCTTTTCATCCAAAAGCCCCCTATCCCAATTAAAGGAGTACTGTAGCATCTAATGATGAATTACTATGGAGTCCGATGCTTTAAAGGAGAAGTTTACCCAAAATCTAAAAACTCCGAAGTAATTCCATACATTAAAACTAGTCCAGTGGATTTTTTCCCTCTCCCCCTCTCTCTCCCTGTAGTGCTGTACTGAAACAGCTGCTCCCCCTCTCTCTCCCTGTAGTGATGTACTGAAACAGCTGCTCCCCCTCTCTCTCCCTGTAGTGCTGTACTGAAACAGCTGCTCTCCCTCTCTCTCCCTGTAGTGATGTACTGAAACAGCTGCTCTCCCTCTCTCTCCCTGTAGTGCTGTACTGAAACAGCTGCTCTCCCTCTCTCTCCCTGTAGTGCTGTACTGAAACAGCTGCTCTCCCTCTCTCTCCCTGTAGTGCTGTACTGAAACAGCTGCTCTCCCTCTCTCCCTCCCAGCTGTAGTGCTGTACTGAAACAGCTGCTCTCCCTCTCCCTGTAGTGCTGTACTCAGCTCCCCCTGTAGTGCTGTACTGAAACAGCTGCTCTCCCTGTAATGCTGTACTGTAAACAGCTGCTCTCCCTCTGTAGTGCTGTACTCAGCTGCTCTGTAGTGTGCTGTACTGAAACAGCTGCTCCCCTCCCTCTGTAGTGCTGTACTGAAACAGCTGCTCCTGTAGTGTTGTACTGTAAACAGCTGCAAAAACGTGACTCGTGACGTTGCTGGATACGGGCCTCACTCTGCTGCTTTAATTTATTATTTTATTACAGCTATAGCCTTTGTCTTTCACCTGGAGTTGTTTATTTATGTCTGAGAAAGAAAAAACACTTTTCAAACCATAAAACATACAGTGGGGCAAAAAAGTATTTGGTCAGTCACCAATTGTGCAAGTTCTCCCATTTAAAAAGATGAGAGGCCTGTAATTTTTATCATAGGTACACTTCAACTATGACAGACAAAATGAGATTTTAAAAAATCCAGAAAATCACATTAGTACCCAAAAACAGCCAAAGACAACTCCGCCATCTTGAAGTCAACATTAGTTTGAAAAAACACTAAATATTAACTTACCTTTGATCTTCATCAGAAGGCACTCCTAGAAATCCCAGTTCGACAATAAATGACTGATTTGTTCCATAAAGCCCATTTAGCCACTTGTTGTTGGCGTGTTCAGCCCAGTTATCCATCTTCATGAGACCATTTCCTCCATGACAAAAACTCAAAAAGTTCCGTTACAGGTCGTAGAAACAAGTCTGCAAAACATGTCTGCAATCAATCTTTAGGATGTTTTTAACATATCATCTATAAGGTTCCAACCGGAGAATTTCATTGTCTGAAGAAAAGCATTGGAACGGGAGCTAACTTTCGGAAAAAGCTGACCACGACTCCATTTTGTTGCTCCCTGCCTACAGACAGAAGCTAAAACAAGAAGCTCCCACGCTGAGGTCTGTTCAACGCTGGTCCAACCAATCTGATTCCACGCTCCAAGACTGCTTCCATCACGTGGACTGGGATATGTTTCGTATTGCGTCAGACAACAACATTGACGAATACGCTGATTCGGTGAGCGAGTTCATTAGAACGTGCGTTGAAGATGTCGTTCCCATAGCAACGATTAAAACATTCCCAAACCAGAAACCGTGGATTGATGGCAGCATTCGTGTGAAACTGAAAGCACGAACCACTGCTTTTAATCAGGGCAAGGTGACCAGAAACATGACCGAATACAAACAGTGTATCTATTCCCTCCACAAGGCAATCAAACAAGCTAAGCGTCAGTATAGAGACAAAGTAGAATCTCAATTCAACGGCTCAGAGACAAGAGGTATGTGGCAGGGTCTACAGTCAATCACGGATTACAAAAAGAAAACCAGCCCCGTCACGGACCAGGATGTCTTGCTCCCAGGCAGACTAAATAACTTTTTTGCCCGCTTTTGAGGACAATACAGTGCCACTGACACAGCCCGCAACCAAAACATGCAGACTCTCCTTCACTGCAGCCGAGGTGAGTAAAACATTTAAACGAGTTAACCCTCGCAAGGCTGCAGGCCCAGACGGCATCCCCAGCCGCGCCCTCAGAGCATGCGCAGACCAGCTGTCTGGTGTGTTTACGGACATATTCAATCGATCCCTATCCCAGTCTGCTGTTCCCACATGCTTCAAGAGGGCCACCATTGTTCCTGTTCCCAAGAAAGCTAAGGTAACTGAGCTAAACGACTACCGCCCCGTAGCACTCACCTCCGTCACCTTGAAGTGCTTTGAGAGACTAGTCAAGGACCATATCACCTCCACCCTACCTGACACCCTAGACCCACTCCAATTTGCTTACCTCCCAAATTGGTCCACAGACGATGCAATCTCAACCACACTGCACACTGCCCTAACCCATCTGGACAAGAGGAATACCTATGTGAGAATGCTGTTCATCGACTACAGCTCAGCATTTAACACCATAGTACCCTCCAAACTCGTCATCAAGCTCGAGACCCTGGGTCTCGACCCCGCCCTGTGCAACTGGGTACTGGACTTTCTGACGGGACGCCCCCAGGTGGTGAGGGTAGGTAACAACATCTCCACCCCGCTGATCCTCAACACTAGGGCCCCACAAGGGTGCGTTCTGAGCCCTCTCCTGTACTCCCTGTTCACCCATGACTGCGTGGCCACGCACGCCTCCAACTCAATCATCAAGTTTGCGGACGACACAACAGTGGTAGGCTTGATTACCAACAACGACGAGACGGCCTACAGGGAGGAGGTGAGGGCCCTCGGAGTGTGGTGTCAGGAAAATAACCTCACACAACGTCAACAAAACTAAGGAGATGGTTGTGGATTTCAGGAAACAGCAGAGGGAACACCCCCCTATCCACATCGATGGAACAGTAGTGGAGAGGGTAGTAAGTTTTAAGTTCCTCGGCGTACACATCACAGACAAACTGAATTGGTCCACCCATTCAGACAGCATCGTGAAGAAGGCGCAGCAGCGCCTCTTCAACCTCAGGAGGCTGAAGAAATTTGGCTTGTCACCAAAAGCACTCACAAACTTCTACAGATGCACAATCGAGAGCATCCTGTCGGGCTGTATCACCGCCTGGTACGGCAACTGCTCCGCCCACAACCGTAAGGCTCTCCAGAGGGTAGTGAGGTCTGCACAACGCATCACCGGGGGCAAACTACCTGCCCTCCAGGACACCTACATCACCCGATGTTACAGGAAGGCCATAAAGATCATCAAGGACAACAACCACCCGAGCCACTGCCTGTTCGCCCCGCTATCATCCAGAAGGCGAGGTCAGTACAGGTGCATCAAAGCTGGGACCGAGAGACTGAATAACAGCTTCTAGCTCAAGGCCATCAGACTGTTAAACAGCCACCACTAACATTGAGTGGCTGCTGCCAACACACTGACTCAACTCCAGCCACTTTAATAATGGGAATTGATGTAAAATATATCACTGGCCACTTTAAACAATGCTACTTAATATAATGTTTACATACCCTACATTATTTATCTCATATGTATACGTATATACTGTACTCTATATCATCTACTGCATCTTTATGTAATACATGTATCACTAGCCACTTTGAACTATGCCACTTTGTTTACATACTCATCTCATATGTATATACTGTACTCGATACCATCTACTGCATCTTGCCTATGCCGCTCTGTACCATGACTCATTCATATATCTTTATGTACATATTCTTTATCCCTTTACACTTGTGTGTGTATAAGGTAGTAGTTGTGGAATTGTTAGCTAGATTACTCGTTGGTTATTACTGCATTGTCGGAACTAGAAGCACAAGCATTTCGCTACACTCGCATTAACATCTGCTAACCATGTGTATGTGACAAATAAAATTTCATTTGATTTTAACTTTCTCGGGAGCGCGCGTCATGAGACCCAGGCTCTCTGCCAGACCACTCACTCAAATAGCTCCTATGAGCCCCTCCTTTATAGTAGAATCCTCAAAACAGGTTCTAAAGACTGTGACATCTAGTGGAAGCCCTAGGAAGTGCAAGCACATCCATAACTATCAGGGATTTAAATAGGCACTGTTTTGAAATTCGACTTCTCACTTTCTGTTTGGATTTCTTCTCGTGGTTTTGCCTGCCATATGAGTTCTGTTATACTCACAGGCATCATTCAAACAGTTTTAGAAACTTCAGTGTTTTCTATCCTGGTCTGGCGTCGTTATATGTGGTCTGTGGTTGTGAGGCCAGTTGGATGTACTGCCAAATTCTCTAAAACGACATTGGAGACGGCTTCTGGTAGAGAATTGAACATTCAATTATCTGATAACAGCTCTAGTGGATATTCCTGCAGTCAGCATGCCAATTGCACGCTCCCTCAACTTGAGACGTCTGTGGCATTGTGTTGCGTGACAAAGCTGCACATTTAAAGTGGCATTTTATTCTCCCCAGCACAAGGTGCACCTGTGTAATAATCAAGCTGTTCAATCAGCTTCTTGATATGCCACACCTGTCAGGTGGATGGTTTATCTTGGCAGAGAATAAATGTTAACTAACAGGGATGTAAAAAATTCTGCTTTCTTTTGTTTCAGCTCATGAAACATCCAACACTTTACATGTTGCGTTTATATTTTTGTTTATTGTAGTTACTATCAGTTTTAGGAACATCTTTCCAAATATTTCACCTTAATTTTTACTTTACCCAAAATATGACATCAGCAATAGTCAAAATGTTGAAAACCTGTCAATGTCTAAATAAGAAATTGGTCCATTTAAACAGCAGGTGTCGAACCCTTTCGACAACGGAGAGATGTTACTGATGTGCTTTGTGTCTTTGATGTAAAAACCAAGTTTTTGACTATCACAGAAAATTACTTCTTTAGTTATTTTATGTTTAACTTCTTGCGTCCGTATCCGGGAGCGTAATCATAGCCTCAAGCTCATTACCATAACGCAATGTTAATTATTCATGAAAATCGCAAATGAAATTAAATAAATATATTGGCTCACAAGCTTAGCCTTTTGTTAACAACACTGTCATCTCAGAGTTTCAAAATATGCTTTTCAACCATAGCTACACAAGCATTTGTGTAAGAGTATTGATAGCTAGCATAGCATTAAGCCTAGCATTCAGCAGGCAACATTTTCACAAAAACAAGAAAAGCATTCAAATAAAATCATTTACCTTTGAAGAACTTTGGATGTTTTCAATGAGGAGACTCTCAGTTAGATAGCAAATGTTCAGTTTTTCCAAAAAGATTACTTGTGTAGGAGAAATCGTTCCGTTCATCACGTTTGGCTAAGAAAACCCCCCGAAAATTCAGTCATTACAACGCCAAACTTTTTTCCAAATGAACTCCATAATATCGACAGAAACATGGCAAACGTTGTTTAGAATCAATCCTCAAGGTGTTTTTCACATATCTATTCGATGATAAATCATTCGTGACAGTTTGGTTTCTCCTCTGAACCAAATGGAAAAATGCACGCAGCTGGAGTTTACGCAATAATTTCGACGGAGGACACCAAGCGGGCACCTGGTAAATGTAGTCTCTTATGGTCAATCTTCCAATGATATGCCTACAAATACGTCACAATGCTGCAGACACCTTGGGGAAACGACAGAAAGTGTAGGCTCATTCCTGGCGCATTCACAGCCATATAAGCGCCCCCTATATCGAAGAAGTTAAGGAAGTGTGTAGGTCGCATTCTGTATCATACAGCTATGAAAGTTATATATTTAGAACTTCCTGCTCGATTGGAATCCAGCGACGTCTGTGTCCTAGAACTGTTTAGTTTGTGTTCTGACTTGTAAAACAGGATGACTAAAATAAGTAGTGTAAACATATCAGTAATTACCAGGAAGCTCTACATTTGTTTTAAAATCATACTAAGATTGTTAAACCAGAGAGATCTGATTCGGATTTACTCTCGTAGCACTGTTGTTTCATCATGTGGAGGTTTCATTTGGGTCTCTATTTTTTTTTTTAAACACTGTCTTTGGCAGGAGAAAGACCAGACTCAGAGGAACCAGAGCCAGGGACGTCCAAACCAGCAAGAAGACACCAGTGCTCTTACTCTGGAAAGGGTTGTAAATGGTTAGGGGCCCTGAAACAACATGAGCGAATACACACAGGGGAGAAGCCTTACCACTGCTCCCAGTGTGGAAATAGTTTTAGCAGGTCAGGGGATCTGAAAATCCACGAGAGAATACACACAGGGGAGAAGCCTTACCACTGTTCCCAGTGTGGAAAGAGTTTTAGCCAGGCAGGTAACATGAAACTACACGAGAGAATACACACAGGGGAGAAGCCTTACCACTGCTCCAAGTGTGGGAAGAGTTTTAATCGGTTACACTCCCTCAAATATCATGAGCGTATACACACAGGGCAGAAACCTTACCACTGCTCCCAGTGTGGAAAGTGCTTCAACCAGTCAGGGGATCTGAAAAATCATGAGAGAATACACACAGGGGAGAGACCTTACCACTGCTCTCAGTGTGGCAAGTGTTTTAACCTGATAAGGTCCCTGAAACATCACGAGAGAATACACACAGGGGAGAAGCCTTACCACTGCTCCCAGTGTGGGAAGAGTTTTAACCAGTTAGGGAGCCTGAAAAGACACGAGAGAATACACACAGGGGAGAAGCCCTACCACTGCTCCCAGTGTGGGAAGAGTTTTAACCAGTTAGGGAGCCTGAAAAAACATGAGAGAAAACACACAGGGGTGTTGCCAGTGTGAAAAAAAGTTTTAAACAGAAAAGTTTATTGGGAAAGAAATGATAGAATACACACAGGGTAGAAGTTTTACAAATGCTCAGACTGTGGGAAGACATATTTCTCATCACAGTCACTTAAAAGTCACGTGAGAATCCACACAGGACAGAATAATTACTTCTCCCAGTGTGAATATTGATATTTAACATCACATTGACTTAATTATTCTTAATTAAAATTCATCAGAGAACATACACAGTGCTCCAATTGTCTTATATTGTTGATTGAGAATGTGTTTACCTGTTTATACCAGATGAAATTGAATTGTACAAAGTATACGTAAACATATAGTTGTATGTTTTTATTGGAAAATATGAATTGAATATGGAGTATATAGAGTAAATCAGATTCCATGTGTTTAAATGGTCCTTTTTTAAACTCTGACTGTGTGTGTTTATCTGGGTGTGTCATTCCTCCAGCACTACAGATAATACAGTGATATTTGGATGTGATGCATTTGCTCCATTGTTTACATTTTCATTGTGGCCCACTGATGATTTAATGACATTAAAATGTTCAGACTCTGTAATGCAAAATGTTAATTGTATGTGTGTCCACATAACTGAGTATGTGACTAACCTTGTGAAACTGACCTATTATAATCTCCTGTTCCTGGGAGTATCGTCCTGCGTTGCAAACCAGCTGCATCTCCGTCTTTTGTATGAATAAAGTCCCTCCCAGGAACAGGAAACTATAAAGATATGTGCCCATCACCCACTGCTTCAGGAATTCAGACTGTCTCCACTGCGCTGTGTAACTCTGTTATTCTCTCTGAGCTCAGAAATAAAGAATCTTGGTTTGACTTGGACTCCAGCAGATCCTTATTTTATAATATTCACCACAACTCTCCCCCTCTTGCTGTTTATCATTGTCTCAATGAAGAGTTCTTTGTTTTATTTTCCTGGGGTCATTTACAAGCCTCCCACTGGTTGAATTAACTTTGTTTCCACGTCATTTCAACAAAACAAATCTATGTGATGTTTGATTAATGTGGAAAACTGATTGGATTTGTAAAAAGCCATGAACACAGGTATTTTTTTATTTTCACCGAACTGGCAACCTAAATCCACTGACAGGGGACATTTAGTGTAGTAGAACTGGCAACCTAAATCCACTGACAGGGGACATTTAGTGTAGTAGAACTGGCAACCTAAATCCACTGACAGGGGACATTTAGTGTAGTAGTAGGACTGCTACTTCCTACCTGACTGGTAATAGGACTTCACTGCTACTTCCTACCTGACTGGTAATAGGACTTCACTGCTACTTCCTACCTGACTGGTAATAGGACTTCACTGCTACTTCCTATCTGACTGGTAATAGGACTTCACTGCTACTTCCTATCTGACTGGTAATAGGACTTCACTGCTACTTCCTATCTGACTGGTAATAGGACTTCACTGCTACTTCCTATCTGACTGGTAATAGGACTTCACTGCTACTTCCTACCTGACTGGTAATAGGACTTCACTGCTACTTCCTACCTGACTGGTAATAGGACTTCACTGCTACTTCCTATCTGACTGGTAATAGGACTTCACTGCTACTTCCTACCTGACTGGTAATAGGACTTCACTGCTACTTCCTACCTGACTGGTAATAGGACTTCACTGCTACTTCCTACCTGACTGGTAATAGGACTTCACTGCTACTTCCTACCTGACTGGTAATAGGACTTCACTGCTACTTCCTATCTGACTGGTAATAGGACTTCACTGCTACTTCCTACCTGACTGGTAATAGGACTTCACTGCTACTTCCTACCTGACTGGTAATAGGACTTCACTGCTACTTCCTATCTGACTGGTAATAGGACTTCACTGCTACTTCCTACCTGACTGGTAATAGGACTTCACTGCTACTTCCTACCTGACTGGTAATAGGACTTCACTGCTACTTCCTACCTGACTGGTAATAGGACTTCACTGCTACTTCCTACCTGACTGGTAATAGGACTTCACTGCTACTTCCTATCTGACTGGTAATAGGACTTCACTGCTACTTCCTACCTGACTGGTAATAGGACTTCACTGCTACTTCCTACCTGACTGGTAATAGGACTTCACTGCTACTTCCTACCTGACTGGTAATAGGACTTCACTGCTACTTCCTACCTGACTGGTAATAGGACTTCACTGCTACTTCCTATCTGACTGGTAATAGGACTTCACTGCTACTTCCTACCTGACTGGTAATAGGACTTCACTGCTACTTCCTACCTGACTGGTAATAGGACTTCACTGCTACTTCCTACCTGACTGGTAATAGGACTTCACTGCTACTTCCTACCTGACTGGTAATAGGACTTCACTGCTACTTCCTACTGACTGGTAATAGGACTTCACTGCTACTTCCTACCTGACTGGTAATAGGACTTCACTGCTACTTCCTACCTGACTGGTAATAGGACTTCACTGCTACTTCCTACCTGACTGGTAATAGGACTTCACTGCTACTTCCTACTGACTGGTAATAGGACTTCACTGCTACTTCCTATCTGACTGGTAATAGGACTTCACTGCTACTTCCTACCTGACTGGTAATAGGACTTCACTGCTACTTCCTATCTGACTGGTATTTTCACTGCTACTTCCTATTTGACTGGTAGGCTAGTTGACTGCTACTTCATCTGCTGGTAATAGGACTTCCTGATAAAGCATACCTGACTGGTAATAGGACTTCACTGCTACTTCCTACCTGACTGGTAATAGGACTTCACTGCTACTTCAATAACTGACAGTAGAAAAAAATGGGCAGTCTATATACACTGTGTGCAAACCATGAGGTAGGTAGGACTTCACTTTTCCTATTGACTGGTAATAAACTGATCAGATGGGCATGTACAGGTGCTACTTCCTATCTGACTGGTAATAAACTTCACTGCTACTAAAAACCTGACTGGTAATAGGACTTCACTGCTACTTCCTACCTGACTGGTAATAGGACCTCACTGCTACTTCCTATGTGACTGGTAGTAGGGAGATAAAATCTCAACTTCAGCTTTTTATGCTACTTCCTCACAGGGTCACAGAGTACTTTACAGTAATCTGGCCCAAATGAGAATTGGCTTTAGGGACATCAGGGACCATTGCACCTGCTCTCATTCTGCTACTGGATGTGATGTCATATGCTATTCCTGACCTGAACTGAGTAAGGCGGACTTCACTGCATGGACTTGTAGATGACCTGGAGCCAGTGGGTCTACATAACATGGTAATAGGGCCAGCCGACTCAGAGCATAAAGTCCTACCTGACTGGTAATAGGACTTCACTGCTACTTCCTATAACTGACTGGTAATAGGACTTCACTGCTACTTCCTACCTGACTGGTAATAGGACTTCACTGCTACTTCCTATCTGACTGGTAATAGGACTTCACTGCTACTTCCTATCTGACTGGTAATAGGACATTCACTGTAGGCTTCCTACCTGACTGGTAATAGGACTTCACTGCTACTTCCTATCTGACTGGTAATAGGACTTCACTGCTACTTCCTATCTGACTGGTAATAGGACTTCACTGCTACTTCCTACCTGACTGGTAATAGGACTTCACTGCTACTTCCTACCTGACTGGTAATAGGACTTCACTGCTATTTCCTATCTGACTGGTAATAGGACTTCACTGCTACTTCCTATCTGACTGGTAATAGGACTTCACTGCTACTTCCTACCTGACTGGTAATAGGACTTCACTGCTACTTCCTACCTGACTGGTAATAGGACCTCACTTCTACTTCCTATCTGACTGGTAGTAGGACTTCTATTTATACAATCAATCAAGCACATTTTTATGGCCTTTAAAAAAAAATCTCAGCAGTGGTCACAAAGTGCTTTTACAGTAATCTGGCCCAGAGAATCCTTGGACACACAGGGCACCATTGCTCCTGCCATCTCATTCTCCCTGTGTGATGTCATATCCTTTTCCTGTTAAGGCACTTGACCAGCTGAGTGCAGGTGGGCTCTCCTGTGAACATGGGTAAGATAGCATAACGTCCTGTAGGCAGTATAACATAACATTCTGTAGGCAGTATAGCATAACGTCCTGTAGGCAGTATAGCATAACATCCTGTAGGCAGTATAACATAACATTCTGTAGGCAGTATAGCATAACATTCTGTAGGCAGTATAGCATAACATTCTGTAGGCAGTATAGCATAACATTCTATAGGCAGTATAGCATAACATTCTATAGGCAGTATAACATAACATTCTGTAGGCAGTATAGCATAACATTCTGTAGGCAGTATAGCATAACATTCTGTAGGCAGTATAACATAACATTCTGTAGGCAGTATAGCATAACATTCTGTAGGCAGTATAGCATAATGTCCTGTAGGCAGTATAGCATAACATTCTGTAGGCAGTATAGCATAACGTCCTGTATGCAGTATAGTAGGCAGTATAGCAACGTCCTGTAGGCAGTATAGCATAACTTCCTGTAGGCAGTTTGTAACGTAACATTCTGTAGGCAGTATAGCATAACATTCTATAGGCAGTATAACATAACATTCTGCAGGCAGTATAGCATAACATTCTGTAGGCAAATAGCATAACATTCTATAGGCAGTATAACATAACATTCTGTAGGCAGTATAGCATAACATTCTGTAGGCAGTATAGCATAACGTCCTGTAGGCAGTATAGCATAACATTCTGAAGGCAGTATAGCATAACACATCCTGTAGGCAGTATAGCATAACGTCCTGTAGGCAGTATAGCATGTGGTCCTTCTGGCTATTTAGTTGGGAATAGGGAAAGGCGCTATTGTAAGGCTGCACTAGACGGTTCAGAAAAATCCCGGGACCACCACAATACGTAGAATGTATGCACACATGACTGTAAGTCGCTTTGGATAAAAGCGTCTGCTAAATGGCATATATTATATTATTATATTACTTCCTGTAGGCAGTATAGCATAACTTCCTGTAGGCAGTATAGCATAACGTCCTGTAGGCAGTGTAGCATAACTTCCTGTAGGCAGTATAGCATAACTTCCTGTAGGCAGTATAGCATAACTTCCTGTAGGCAGTATAGCATAACGTCCTGTAGGCAGTGTAGCATAACTTCCTGTAGGCAGTATAGCATAACTTCCTGTAGGCAGTATAGCATAACATTCTGTAGGCAGTATAATATAACATTCTGTAGGCAGTATAGCATAACATTCTGTAGGCAGTGTAGCATAACTTCCTGTAGGCAGTATAGCATAACTTCCTGTAGGCAGTATAGCATAACATTCTGTAGGCAGTATAATATAACTTCCTGTAGGCAGTATAGCATAACTTCCTGTAGGCAGTATAGCATAACGTCCTGTAGGCAGTATAATATAACTTCCTGTAGGCAGTATAGCATAACTTCCTGTAGGCAGTATAGCATAACGTCCTGTAGGCAGTGTAGCATAACTTCCTGTAGGCAGTATAGCATAACGTCCTGTAGGCAGTATAGCATAACTTCCTGTAGGCAGTGTAGCATAACTTCCTGTAGGCAGTATAACATAACGTCCTGTAGGCAGTATAGCATAACTTCCTGTAGGCAGTATAGCATAACATTCTGTAGGCAGTGTAACATAACGTCCTGTAGGCAGTATAGCATAACGTCCTGTAGGCAGTATAGCATAACATTCTGTAGGCAGTATAGCATAACGTCCTGTAGGCAGTGTAGCATAACTTCCTGTAGGCAGTATAGCATAACTTCCTGTAGGCAGTATAGCATAACATTCTGTAGGCAGTATAGCATAACGTCCTGGATGCAGTGTAGCATAACTTCCTGTAGGCAGTATAGCATAACTTCCTGTAGGCAGTATAGCATAACGTCCTGTAGGCAGTATAGCATAACTTCCTGTAGGCAGTATAGCATAACGTTCTGTATGCAGTATAGCATAACTTCCTGTAGGCAGTATAGCATAACTTCCTGTAGGCAGTATAGCATAACATTCTGTAGGCAGTATAATATAACATTCTGTAGGCAGTATAGCATAACATTCTGTAGGCAGTGTAGCATAACTTCCTGTAGGCAGTATAGCATAACTTCCTGTAGGCAGTATAGCATAACTTCCTGTAGGCAGTATAGCATAACATTCTGTAGGCAGTATAATATAACTTCCTGTAGGCAGTATAGCATAACTTCCTGTAGGCAGTATAGCATAACGTCCTGTAGGCAGTATAGCATAACGTCCTGTAGGCAGTATAGCATAACGTCCTGTAGGCAGTATAGCATAACTTCCTGTAGGCAGTATAGCATAACTTCCTGTAGGCAGTATAGCATAACATTCTGTAGGCAGTGTAACATAACGTCCTGTAGGCAGTATAGCATAACATTCTGTAGGCAGTATAGCATAACTTCCTGTAGGCAGTATAGCATAACGTCCTGTAGGCAGTATAGCATAACGTCCTGTAGGCAGTATAGCATAACGTCCTGTAGGCAGTATAGCATAACGTCCCGTAGGCAGTATAGCATAACGTCCTGTAGGCAGTATAGCATAACGTCCTGTAGGCAGTATAGCATAACGTCCCGTAGGCAGTATAGCATAACGTCCCGTAGGCAGTGTAACATAACGTCCTGTAGGCAGTGTAACATAACGTCCTGTAGGCAGTATAGCATAACGTCCTGTAGGCAGTATAGCATAACATTCTGTAGGCAGTGTAACATAACGTCCTGTAGGCAGTATAGCATAACTTCCTGTAGGCAGTATAGCATAACATTCTGTAGGCAGTATAGCATAACGTCCTGTAGGCAGTATAACATAACATTCTGTAGGCAGTATAGCATAACATTCTGTAGGCAGTATAACATAACGTCCTGTAGGCAGTATAGCATAACTTCCTGTAGGCAGTATAGCATAACGTTCTGTAGGCAGTATAGCATAATGTCCTGTAGACAGTATAGCAGAACTTCCTGTAGGCAGTATAGCATAACATTCTGTAGGCAGTATAGCATAACGTCCTGTAGGCAGTATAGCATAACGTCCTGTAGGCAGTATAGCATAACGTCCTGTAGGCAGTATAACATAGCGTCCTGTAGGCAGTATAGCATAACAGAGCGTTGGTCTAGTAACCGGAAGGTTGCAAGTTCAAACCCCCGAGCTGACAAGGTACAAATCTGTCGTTCTGCCCCTGAACAGGCAGTTAACCCACTGTTCCTAGGCCGTCATTGAAAATAAGAATTTGTTCTTAACTGACTTGCCTAGTTAAATAAAGGTAAAATAAATTTAAAAAATTATGTAGGCAGTATAGCATAACATTCTGTAGGCAGTATAGCATAACATTCTGTAGGCAGTATAGCATAACATTCTGTAGGCAGTATAGCATAACATTCTGTAGGCAGTATAGCATAACTTTCCGTAGGCAGTGTAGGCAGTGTAACATAACATTCTATAGTAACATTCTGGCAGTATAGCATAACGTCCTGTAGGCAGTATAGCATAACATTCTGTAGGCAGTATAGCATAACTTTCTGTAGGCAGTATAGCATAACTTTCTGTAGGCAGTATAGCATAACATAACAGTATAGCTAACGTAGGCAGTATAGCATAACATTCTGTAGGCAGTATAGCATAACATCCTGTAGGCAGTATAGCATAACATAACGTCCTGTAGGCAGTATAGCATAACATTCTGTAGGCAGTATAGCATAACTTCCGTAGGCAGTAGCATAAGTATAGCATAACATTCTGTAGGCAGTATAGCATAACTTTCCTGTAGGCAGTGTAACATAACATTCTGTAGGCAGTATAGCATAACATTCTGTAGGCAGTATAGCATAACGTCCTGTAGGCAGTATAGCATAACATTCTGTAGGCAGTATAGCATAACTTCCTGTAGGCAGTATAGCATAACATTCTGTAGGCAGTATAACATAACATTCTGTAGGCAGTATAGCATAACGTCCTGTAGGCAGTATAACATAACATTCTGTAGGCAGTATAGCATAACATTCTGTAGGCAGTATAGCATAACTTTCCGTAGGCAGTGTAACATAACATTCTGTAGGCAGTATAGCATAACATTCTGTAGGCAGTATAGCATAACTTCCTGTAGGCAGTATAGCATAACATTCTGTAGGCAGTATAGCATAACATTCTGTAGGCAGTATAGCATAACATTCTGTAGGCAGTATAGCATAACTTCCTGTAGGCAGTATAGCATAACTTCCTGTAGGCAGTATAGCATAACTTCCTGTAGGCAGTATAGCATAACTTCCTGTAGGCAGTACATTTACATTTAAGTCATTTAGCAGACGCTCTTATCCAGAGCGACTTACAAATTGGTGCATACACCTTATGACAACCAGTGGAACAGCCACTTGCATCTAAATCTTGTTGGGGGGGAGAAGGGGGGTGAGAAGGATTACTTACCCTTACTTACCCTATCCTAGGTATTCCTTGAAGAGGTGGGGTTTCAGGTGTCTCCGGAAGGTGGTGATTGACTCCGCTGTCCTGGCGTCGTGAGGGAGTTTGTTCCACCATTGGGGGCCAGAGCAGCGAACAGTTTTGACTGGGCTGAGCGGGAACTGTACTTCCTCAGTGGTAGGGAGGCGAGCAGGCCAGAGGTGGATGAACGCAGTGCCCTTGTTTGGGTGTAGGGCCTGATCAGAGCCTGGAGGTACTGAGGTGCCGTTCCCCTCACAGCTCCGTAGGCGAGCACCATGGTCTTGTAGCGGATGCGAGCTTCAACTGGAAGCCAGTGGAGAGAGCGGAGGAGCGGGGTGACGTGAGAGAACTTGGGAAGGTTGAACACCAGACGGGCTGCGGCGTTCTGGATGAGTTGTAGGGGTTTAATGGCACAGGCAGGGAGCCCAGCCAACAGCGAGTTGCAGTAATCAAGACGGGAGATGACAAGTGCCTGGATTAGGACCTGCGCCGCTTCCTGTGTGAGGCAGGGTCGTACTCTGCGGATGTTGTAGAGCATGAACCTACAGGAACGGGACACCGCCTTGATGTTAGTTGAGAACGTCAGGGTGTTGTCCAGGATCACGCCAAGGTTCTTAGCGCTCTGGGAGGAGGACACAATGGAGTTGTCAACCGTGATGGCGAGATCATGGAACGGGCAGTCCTTCCCCGGGAGGAAGAGGAGCTCCGTCTTGCTGAGGTTCAGCTTGAGGTGGTGATCCGTCATCCACACTGATATGTCTGCCAGACATGCAGAGATGCGATTCGCCACCTGGTCATCATAAGGGGGAAAGGAGAAGATTAATTGTGTGTCGTCTGCATAGCAATGATAGGAGAGACCATGTGAGGTTATGACAGAGCCAAGTGACTTGGTGTATAGCGAGAATAAGAGAGGGCCTAGAACAGAGCCCTGGGGGACACCAGTGGTGAGAGCGCGTGGTGAGGAGACAGATTCTCGCCACGCCACCTGGTAGGAGCGACCTGTCAGGTAGGACGCAATCCAAGCGTGGGCCGCGCCGGAGATGCCCAACTCGGAGAGGGTGGAGAGGATCTGATGGTTCACAGTATCGAAGGCAGCCGATAGGTCTAGAAGGATGAGAGCAGAGGAGAGAGAGTTAGCTTTAGCAGTGCGGAGCGCCTCCGTGATACAGAGAAGAGCAGTCTCAGTTGAATGACTAGTCTTGAAACCTGACTGATTTGGATCAAGAAGGTCATTCTGAGAGAGATAGCGGTAGAGCTGGCCAAGGACGGCACGCTCAAGAGTTTTGGAGAGAAAAGAGAGAAGGGATACTGGTCTGTAGTTGTTGACATCGGAGGGATCGAGTGTAGGTTTTTTCAGAAGGGGTGCAACTCTCGCTCTCTTGAAGACGGGAGGGACGTAGCCAGCGGTCAGGGATGAGTTGATGAGCGAGGTGAGGTAAGGGAGAAGGTCTCCGGAAATGGTCTGGAGAAGAGAGGAGGGGATAGGGTCAAGCGGGCAGGTTGTTGGGCGGCCGGCCGTCACAAGACGCGAGATTTCATCTGGAGAGAGAGGGGAGAAAGAGGTCAGAGCATAGGGTAGGGCAGTGTGAGCAGAACCAGCGGTGTCGTTTGACTTAGCAAACGAGGATCGGATGTCATCGACCTTCTTTTCAAAATGGTTGACGAAGTCATCTGCAGAGAGGGAGGAGGGAGGGGGGAGGATTCAGGAGGGAGGAGAAGGTGGCAAAGAGCTTCCTAGGGTTAGAGGCAGATGCTTGGAATTTAGAATGGTAGAAAGTGGCTTTAGCAGCAGAGACAGAGGAGGAAAATGTAGAGAGGAGGGAGTGAAAGGATGCCAGGTCCGCAGGGAGGCGAGTTTTCCTCCATTTCCGCTCGGCTGCCCGGAGCCCTGTTCTGTGAGCTCGCAATGAGTCGTCGAGCCACGGAGCGGGAGGGGAGGACCGAGCCGGCCTGGAGGATAGGGGACATAGGGAGTCAAAGGATGCAGTAAGGGAGGAGAGGAGGGTTGAGGAGGCAGAATCAGGAGATAGGTTGGAGAAAGTTTGAGCAGAGGGAAGAGATGATAGGATGGAAGAGGAGAGAGTAGCGGGGGAGAGAGAGCGAAGGTTGGGACGGCGCGATACCATCCGAGTAGGGGCAGTGTGGGAAGTGTTGGATGAGAGCGAGAGGGAAAAGGATACAAGGTAGTGGTCGGAGACTTGGAGGGGAGTTGCAATGAGGTTAGTGGAAGAACAGCATCTAGTAAAGATGAGGTCAAGCGTATTGCCTGCCTTGTGAGTAGGGGGAAGGTGAGAGGGTGAGGTCAAAAGAGGAGAGGAGTGGAAAGAAGGAGGCAGAGAGGAATGAGTCAAAGGTAGACGTGGGGAGGTTAAAGTCGCCCAGAACTGTGAGAGGTGAGCCGTCCTCAGGAAAGGAGCTTATCAAGGCATCAAGCTCATTGATGAACTCTCCGAGGGAACCTGGAGGGCGATAAATGATAAGGATGTTAAGCTTGAAAGGGCTGGTAACTGTGACAGCATGGAATTCAAAGGAGGCAATAGACAGATGGGTAAGGGGAGAAAGAGAGAAAGACCACTTGGGAGAGATGAGGATCCCGGTGCCACCACCCCGCTGACCAGAAGCTCTCGGGGTGTGCGAGAACACGTGGGCGGACGAGGAGAGAGCAGTAGGAGTAGCAGTGTTATCTGTGGTGATCCATGTTTCCGTCAGTGCCAAGAAGTCAAGGGACTGGAGGGAGGCATAGGCTGAGATGAACTCTGCCTTGTTGGCCGCAGATCGGCAGTTCCAGAGGCTACCGGAGACCTGGAACTCCACGTGGGTCGTACGCGCTGGGACCACCAGGTTAGGGTGGTCGCGGCCACGCGGTGTGGAGCGTTTGTATGGTCTGTGCAGAGAGGAGAGAACAGGGATAGACAGACACATAGTTGACAGGCTACAGAAAAGGCTACGCTAATGCAAGGAAATTGGAATGACAAGTGGACTACACGTCTCGAATGTTCAGAAAGTTAAGCTTAAGTAGCAAGAATCTTATTGACTAAAATGATTAAAATGATACAGTACTGCTGAAGTAGGCTAGCTGGCAGTAGCTGCGTTGTTGGCACTACACTAATCAAGTCGTTCCGTTGAGTGTAATAATTTCTACAGTGCTGCTATTCGGGGGCTAGCTGGCTAGCTAGCAGTGTTGTTTACGTTACGTTGAGTTAAAAGAACGACAATAGCTGGCTAGCTAACCTAGGAAATCGGTCTAGACTACACAATTATCTTTGAAACAAAGACGGCTATGTAGCTAGCTATGTAGCTAGCTACGATCAAACAAATCAAACCGTTGTACTGTAATGAAATGAAAATGTGATACTCCCTGACCGGTGATTGAATTCGAATCAGTAGACGTGTGTGTGGTGACGTTGGCTAGCTGTTAGCTGTTAGCTGTTGGCTAGCTAGCAGAGTCTCCTACGTTAAGGACGACAAATAGCTGGCTAGCGAACCTCAGTGAATTAAGATAATCACTCCAAGGCTACACACACTAAACTACACAATTATCTTGGAAACAAAGACCGCTATGTAGCTAGCTAACACTGAACTAATCAAGTCGTACAGTTGAGTGAATAGCACTACAGTGATGCTAATCTGTGTGCGTTAGCTAGCGTTGCTAGCTCCTGGGCGAATAGCAGTGAAGGCTACGTTAGGGCAATTATCTCTGATACAAGGACGGCTATGTAGCTAGCTAAGAAGAATGGCTAAGATTAGACAAATCAACCGTTGTACTATAATGAAATGTAATGAAAAAGTTATACAACCTGCAGAGCGAAGTGCGAATGCGACCGCTCGCTCCAACCGGAACCGGAAATGTATAGCATAACTTCAGTATAACTTCAGTATAGCAGTATAGCATAACTTCCTGTAGGCAGTGTAACATAACGTCCTGTAGGCAGTGTAGCATAACATGTGTAGCAATGAGCTTGATGCCTTGTATAACATTCTGTAGGCAGTATAGCATAACTTCCTGTAGGCAGTATAGCATAACTTCCTGTAGGCAGTATAGCATAACGTCCTGTAGGCAGTGTAGCATAACGTCCTGTAGGCAGTGTAGCATAACTTCCTGTAGGCAGTGTAACATAACTTCCTGTAGGCAGTATAGCATAACTTCCTGTAGGCAGTATAGCATAACGTCCTGCAGGCAGTATAGCATAACTTCCTGTAGGCAGTGTAACATAACTTCCTGTAGGCAGTATAGCATAACTTCCTGTAGGCAGTATAGCATAACGTCCTGTAGGCAGTATAACATAACTTCCTGTAGGCAGTGTAGCATAACGTCCTGTAGGCAGTATAGCATAACTTCCTGTAGGCAGTGTAGCATAACATTCTGTAGGCAGTATAGCATAACGTCCTGTAGGCAGTATAGCATAACTTCCTGTAGGCAGTATAGCATAACTTCCTGTCGGCAGTATAGCATAACTTCCTGTAGGCAGTATAGCATAACTTCCTGTAGGCAGTATAGCATAACTTCCTCTGAAAGTAGTGAAATAAATTACATGGAATGAAAAGGTGTGGTATTTACCTCTGAGTCCAATGTAATATTGTGTGATCAAAATCTACTATAGAAATGATAGTTTTCTTAGTTTACCAAACTTAATTGCCAATCCACAATCCCAGCATGAACAGCAGCCTCGGAACAAAGTCTTATTTACAATGACAACATGGCAAAATACATCCTGTGGGGCAGTAAACACAGATCTGGTTACTTTGAAAATACGTTTTATGAAGTTGTTAGCAAGAATAAACAATGTAATTAACATTTTCCCAAACTAGTCAGCAGATGATACTTTTTTTTCTTCTTTTCAAAAATATTTTTTATTAACAAATATCAACAGCGGAATAGTCACATGTGAACAAGCAGACATACAAACTATTTACATTGCCAGGAATCCTGAACAAACAAATCATATTCATTAATAATACCACTTTTAATAGTTTTCTTATTAAAAACAAACATGAATTTCAACCACGCTGCATGTTGGTCCTCGTCTCCTTCGACGGAAGAGTCCCGTTACAAAAACTTTATAAAACGTATTAAACTATCACTTCCAGGTGACCTATTGTCCTTAAGGCTTTTATCTCAATTTCAGATAACTCATCACAAAAACCCCTGAAATCATTATCTATCTTCTTAGCAATGTTTGCTACCGTGTCTAAGAAAAGATCCATATTGGAAGTTGACTGGGCTGATGTATACAGATTCTGATAAAACTGGGCAACATGCTGAGATTTCTTCCTTGTTTTCATTGGGAGTTTATTAATCATTCATTTACATATGGAAGTCTTTTCGCCTGCCCTTTTTTCTAAATTAAATCAATATTTTGTATTTTTCTCTCCCTCTTCCATCCATTTTCTTCTTGATCTTACAAACGCTCCCTGGGCCTTTTCCTCGTAGATACAGTCTCACTGCATTTGTAATGATGATAGCTCCAGTAATTCCGGATTAGTTCCGTTTTTTTAGTATAATCCATTATTCCCTTTATGATGTCATATTCTTTCTCTCTCTTGGAACGAGCAATTTCTTTCCCCATTGAAATAGCCAAAAGCCTTTTATCAAATGTCATTAGCTCCCAGTAACTTCCTAACATATACATAACACAGGCACAATTACAGTATTTATCAATAATTGCTGTAGCAATTCTTAAAAATACTTAATTCTCTAGTAAAGTCATTAATTTTCCAGTAACCTTAACTCACTTTTTTAGTTGACAAACCATGTATATTTCTCTTTATTGAGATCCCTTTGTGGTCTGTTACTGTTACTGAGACTGTATCAACCTTGTCAGCCACATCTTCAGATATCAGACAGAAGTCAATATGGGATTGTATAGATACATTCTTGGTCCTCCATGTAAACATAATCATATCTGGGTTCTTGTGTCTCCAAATATGTAGAACACCTACTAACCTTAGACATATATTCATTATCTCACAAACACAATTACTGTCCTTAGGAGGCCATCCATCTAGATTATCATGTAATACTGTGTTAACATCTCCACCCCATATCACTTTGACCAATGGAAATGTAATTAGCTTATTTTCCTCTGAATGTCTCTAAATAAAATACAGTACCTTGACTTGTTATTGGAAGGATAAGTATTTACAACAATGAATTGAATGTGGTTGACATCTACTAGTAGTATAATCCATCTCCCTGTATTATCTGCTTCATCACTCAATATGTGACCCTTAAAGTGACCTTTTAAAATAGCGACACCTGCTGAGCGGTTAGGAGCAAATTAAAACCAAATATCATTCCCCCATTGACACTTCAAAACGCAGTATCTGTGGAACAGGCATGAGTTTCTTGAATTAAATAAACGTCGGCACTCTTACCATTACAATACAAAAATAAAGATTTCCTTTTTAAAATATTACGGATTCCCCCTGGCATTAATAGAAAAAACAGAAATTGACGTTTATTATCACAGTGACTATATGAATATTATTAAACTTGTATACGTTCACATGAAGCGGGTTCTCACAAAAATAAACGTTTTTACGAGTTGCAAATAAAAACAGTCCTTTGCAAGTGGTTGACCTAAATTATATATATATATATAGTTTTATACAATTGCAAATAACATTGTGCCATAGATTGGTTAAACGAATAGCCATCAAGCTAACATTAAGTGTCCGTGTGAATTTCCCTGCCATAAATAAAATATATCTAAAAGAAAGCTTGGATCACACAAACAAGGCTCTTTCCTCAAGAAATATAAAGTTTTATCAGATGCAAAGAAAACTCAGTCCTGCACAACTCACTTGATAAATCCAGCAGTCAACAAGCTAGGCGTCAGCGTGAATTTCCCTTCCATTAACAGACGCCTTGGCTCCCGCAAAGTATGCACTTTTCCCCTCCTTCCTTGCTCTCTCAATCATCGGCCACAGACGATTCGGAGCTTATTTGTCAAATGCTGTCAGATGCTCCTTGAACCTCAGGTTGTTGTTCTTTAAATAGTAATTTTTCTTTGCAATTTTCCATGTCATATCCCTCGCTGTCCTGGAGATGAATCTCATTTTCACTGGTCGTGGTGGCTGGTAGTTTTCCCCATCTCTCAGCCTACCCAGGCACTGCATTACATCCAGGGAACCTGCAACATTTCGCCCCTCCTCCATGTCTATTGCCCTGTAAATGTCCTTCACTCTTGCTTTGATGTTCTCATCAGATTTTTCTGCTCTTCCATCAATTCGAAGATTCCATCTCCGACCATACCGGTCATTTTCGTTTACCTTTGACTCCATTTCGGGGAGTTTCCTCTCCTGCTTTGCAACCTGAATTTTCAATGTTGCTTTCTGCTGCTTCAGAGTTTATACTTCCTCGGCATTGAAATCAATCTCTTTCTTCAGGTTAGCAATGCTGATAATGTTCTTTTTCACCAAATCCATGATGTCATCTGCTCTCTCTCTGAATTTAGCCGTGAGGATGCGGACGATGTTGTCCTGTAACTGGCTCAGTGATGGTTCACTTCTCAGCTGCTTTGGAAGTTGCTCCTTGTTTGGGGTATTCGGGTATGAATACATTCACCGCACTTTTGTTTTTACACTGCAAGCATATGAGTGAGTTTCAGCAATGCCTATTTTCTCCTTGGAAGTTTAAACATCCATTATCTCAGCAACAGTTTGTTTATGTCCTATTCCACGCTACAAGCTATGAACACATTAGCTAGCTAACATGACTAAACACGCTGTGTTGAATGGTTATATATAATTGTTTTGTGAGAACTGCAACTGGCAGGTCAGCCCTAGAAGAAAGTATTGGCTGCAAGAAGTAAGAGAAAAAATAACATCTGGTTATTTTTAAATGACTAGTTATGGCATTGCTTGCCAGAATAAACATTGTAATTAATATTTTTCCAAACTGCGTTACCCACTCCAGTCAGCAGATGGCAATGTGAGTTTTTCAGGTGATGCTTCTTGCACGTTACGTATAATCTAGTGGACGGGACAGGAAGCTTCTTCAACAGCGACAAAAGGCTTCTGATTCAACCAACGTGGTGGTTTACTAGCGAACATTAAACCGAAACATTGAAGCGTTTAAGACACATCTTGTGTATATTATTCTTAGTGTTTTAAACACAAGTCTGTTTACATATCTACTCGTTCATTGAAACGTAGATTGCTTGTTAAATTAGCTAATGTGGTAAATTGATACTGCACGAGGCTAAACGCCCGGAACACGAGCTCACTGATCTAAGGAGAGGAAGAAGCTTTCAGGATGAAAAGAGAGGAAGAGGAGGCTATCACATTGAAAGAAGAAGAGGATGATATTACAGTGAAAGAGGAAGATGGGAAAGAGGTTGTGGAAGAGGAGGAGGTAGAAGCTTTCAGAATCAAAAAGGAGGAAGGTGCCATAACATTTAAAGAAGAGGAAGAAACTTTTGGAGTAAAAGAGGAAGAGGAGGCTATCTCAATTAAAGGGGAGGAGGAAGACGTTTTGGGAGTGAAAAAGGATGAGGCTGAAGATTCGATTAAGACCAGTGAGTACTGACTTAAAAACGAGCACAAAATATGCATTTCTTGAACTAATGTGGGGTTTGAAAGGGGCATTCTACTGAAGTTCTACAATTTAATATGTTGTTCACAACTGAATAAATTGTTAAAGGTGCTATCCGTCATTGGTACATATATTTTTGTGACTTATATTAGATTTATTGAAATGTCCATGTGGTCCACGTTAAAGTGCACTTCATCTAACAGGCTTTTCAGAATTCAACATTGGTGCATAATTTATACTTAACTTGTCAAAGGGATGCAAAAGGCACCCATTTCGTGGAACAACCCTTTTACATTTGCAACACAAATATTTTTTAGGAAATCAAGATGAAAGTGTCCATTTTAGGCCCTTTTTAGACATATTCATGCCTCTTGTAAGACTCTGTGATAGCAATCGAAGATCATAAGTTTACCATCTGTCTGATGTTCTCATTCACACAGGAGAGAGACATGACTATGGTGGATCCTCTGGGGAGCCTCAACAACATCCTGATGCTGACGAGGCAGAGAAGAGTCTCTCCAGATCAGAACACCAGATGGTACAGCTTGGTCTGGTCTGGTCTAGCATACAGCTTGGTCTGGTCTAGCATACAGCTTGGTCTGGTCTAGCATACAGCTTGGTCAGGTCTAGCATACAGCTTGGTCAGGTCTAGCATACAGCTTGGTCTGGTCTAGCATACAGCTTGGTCTGGTCTAGCATACAGCTTGGTCTGGTTTAGCATACAGCTTGGTCTGGTTTAGCATACAGCTTGGTCTTTATCAGCTTGGGCTGGGTTTCTGTAAAGCACTTTATGACAACAGTGACATCAGCATCCATAATGATGTGCATCTGTGTCCCCACTTTATGGTTACCAGGACAACGCTAGACCTTCCTCCCTCCCGGAGTCCATGTGTCGTGCCTCTCCCGGTAGCACCTTACTGCTGGGTATGAAGAGGTTGTCTGTGCTGCTGGTGGACTGCAGGAAAACAACGGGGCTGAGTGGAACTGTGAGAGGAGGAGAAGAGAAGAAAGGATCAGATTTAGCTCATCAAAGTAAGTGCTTTAGTTTAGTTTGAACAAATACAATAGATCTGCCCACTGGTATCTGTTACCAGGACAACCAGTGGAGTTCTGTTAGTTGACAGGAAGATAGACTGGTGGATATTGATGTTATGAATATCATAACACTGAAAAAGGATTCTGCCAATGAAAAGAGAGAAACCAATAGACCATATAAATCCTTGATGAAAGTTAGCTTTAGAGAGAACGTTTCAAGATGATCCAATGTAAGTTGCATGTTTTACAAAAACATTTTCTCAAAACATTATGGATGTTACATTGCCTGTGTAACGGATGTGAAACGGCTAGCTTAGTTAGCGGTGTGCGCTAAATAGCGTTTAAATCGGTTACGTCACTTGCTCTGAGACCTTGAAGTAGTGTTTCCCCTTGCTCTGCAAGGGCCGCGGCTCTTGTGGAGCGATGGGTAACGATGCTTCGAGGGTGACTGTTGTCGTTGTGTGCAGAAGGTCCCTGGTTCGCGCCCGGGTATGGGCGAGGGGACGGTTTAAAATTATACTGTTACACCTGTCCCAGTCATCCCCCCTCTCTTTACTAGACTGTAGAACATACAAACTAAAGTCCAGACACTTCAATGTGGTCTGTATTGCTTCATTAACATCTGATCTACAGATATTTTATTCTACACTACCGGTCAAAAGTTTTTAGAATACCTACTCATTCAAGGGTTTTTCTTTAATTTTACTATTTTCTGCATTGCAGAATAATAGTGAAGATATCAAAACTATGTTATAACACATATGGAATCATGTAGTAACCAAAAAAAGTGTTAAATAAATCTAAATATATTTGAGATTCTTCAAAGTAGCCACCCTTTGCCTTGATGACAGCTTTGCACGCTCTTGGCATTCTCTCAACCAGCTTCATGAGGAAGTCAACTGGAATGCATTTCAATTAACAGGTGTGCCTTGTTAGAAGTTAATTTGCGGATTTTCTTCTTTAATGCCTTTGAGCCAATCAGTTGTGTTGTTACAAGGTAGGGATGGTATACTGAAGATGGCCCTATTTGGTAAAAGACCAAGTCCATATTATGGCAAGAACAGCTCAAATAAGCAAAGAGAAATGACAGTCCATCACTATATTAAGACATGAAGGTCAGTCAATCAGGAACAAGGACTTTGAACGTTTCTTCATGTGCAGTGGGTTGTTGTTACATTAGTAACATAACATACATACATGTTGTGGGTTGTTGTTACATTGAGTAATGTGTTATAACATAACATACATTTGTCCTCTTCGATACTAGTGTTAGTAGCTGTCTTGACAGTAATGTGTTATATTGTGTACATGTAGTACCACCTGTAGATATTCCTTATCCTCTTCGACTAGTACATTAGTAGTACATAACAGTGTAATAGTGTAGTACCACAGTACGGTCCTGTCTTGACAGACATCCACCTGTAGATATTCCTTATCCTCTTCCTGTCTTGACTAGTACATTAGTAGTACATAACAGTGTAATAGTGTAGTACCACAGTACGGTCCTGTCTTGACAGACATTAGTAGTACATAACAGTGTAATAGTGTAGTACCACAGTACGGTCCTGTCTTGACAGACATTAGTAGTACATAACAGTGTAATAGTGTAGTACCACAGTACGGTCCTGTCTTGACAGACATTAGTAGTACATAACAGTGTAATAGTGTAGTACCACAGTACGGTCCTGTCTTGACAGACATTAGTAGTACATAACAGTGTAATAGTGTAGTACCACAGTACGGTCCTGTCTTGACAGACATTAGTAGTACATAACAGTGTAATAGTGTAGTACCACAGTACGGTCCTGTCTTGACAGACATTAGTAGTACATAACAGTGTAATAGTGTAGTACCACAGTACGGTCCTGTCTTGACAGACATTAGTAGTACATAACAGTGTAATAGTGTAGTACCACAGTACGGTCCTGTCTTGACAGACATTAGTAGTACATAACAGTGTAATAGTGTAGTACCACAGTACGGTCCTGTCTTGACAGACATTAGTAGTACATAACAGTGTAATAGTGTAGTACCACAGTCCTGTCTTGACAGACATTAGTAGTACATAACAGTGTAATAGTGTAGTACCACAGTACTCCTGTCTTGACAGACATTAGTAGTACATAACAGTGTAATAGTGTAGTACCACAGTACGGTCCTGTCTTGACAGACATTAGTAGTACATAACAGTGTAATAGTGTAGTACCACAGTACGGTCCTGTCTTGACAGACATTAGTAGTACATAACAGTGTAATAGTGTAGTACCACAGTACGGTCCTGTCTTGACAGACATACCATAACAGTGTAATAGTGTAGTACCACGGGTCCTGTCTTGACAGACATTAGTAGTACATAACAGTGTAATAGTGTAGTACCACAGTACGGTCCTGTCTTGACAGACATTAGTAGTACATAACAGTGTAATAGTGTAGTACCACAGTACGGTCCTGTCTTGACAGACATTAGTATTGTACATAACAGTGTAATGTTATATACATCATAACAGGGGTGGTCAAATTCCCAAAGGTTCTTGTGTCTCTACAGTTTAACATAAACAGTATTTCATAACCCAGGGGTGGTCAAATTGTTGTTAAAATATACATCATAACATTGGTTTGTTGTTAGAATGTCATATACATCATAACCCATGGTCAAATTGTAAAAAAGATGTTAGAATGTTATATACATCATAACCCAGGGTGGTCAAATTGTTGTTAGAATGTTATATACATCATAACCCAGGGTGGTCAAATTGTTGTTAGAATGTTATATACATCATAACCCAGGGTGGTCAAATTGTTGTTAGAATGTTATATACATCATAACCCAGGGTGGTCAAATTGTTGTTAGAATGTTATATACATCATAACCCAGGGTGGTCAAATTGTTGTGAATGTCAAATTGTTGGTACAAATGTTGTTAGAATGTCATAACATCATAACCCAGGGTGGTCAAATTGTTGTTAGAATGTTATATACATCATAACCCAGTGTAGTCAAATTGTTGTCTTGAATGTTATATACATCATTAGTTTCAAATTAACAATGTCCCAGTTCAAATTCTTGTTAGAATGTTAAACATAAACCCAGGGGTCAAATACCTGTTATATACTGTAACCCAGGGGTGGTCAAATTGTTGTTAGAATGTTGCCCACCCTGGGTGATCAGGTTGTCTGTTATATACATCATAACCCAGGGTGGTCAAATTGATGTTAGAATGTTATATACTATCATGAACCCAGGGGTGGTCAAATTGTTGTTAGAATGTAACATATTTACCAGATATTTGCTTGTTACAGACTTTTGACATAAATGTGTAAACATGTCCACGTATTGTTGTTACAGAAGACACTGTTGTCCATTGAATAGTCATTCATCCCTGTTACACCTCCTTGATGTGATGGTTTTCTATGTCTGTACACAGTGTGAATAGTGGTTTCCATAAAGTGTTAAATACTTCCTGATATTTTGCCATATGAAAGCCATCCACACTGTGAAATATCAATGTTTTCATCCCTGAACTAGTAACTTTGTCTATTGTTATTCTCAAACATTTGTTAAATATTGTAGATGTATATTTCTTTATTACATTATATTTCTCATTAAGAATAATGTTGTTTTAATTCTGTATGGGTCACGTCTGGCTTTGGTCAGGTGTTCTCTTATGGGTCAATGATTGTAATTAGAATATAGTAATGATGCTCTGTCCTCAATCACTTCCAATGCCTTTGGAAAGTATTCAGACCCTGTGACTTTTTGCACATTTTCTTATGTTACATCTTATTCTAAAATGGATTAAATTAAACATTTCCTCATCAATCTACACACAATAACCCATAATGATGAAGCGATAAAAGGCTTTTAGACATTTTTCAAATGTATTAAAAAAATAGAAAGCTTATTTACGTAAGTAATCAAACCCAGGGGGTCAAATGTTGTTAGAATGTATATCAAATGTTTATATAGCCCTTAGTACATCAGCTGATATCTCAAAGGGCTGTACAGAAACCCAGCCTAAAACCCCAAACAGCAAGCAATGCAGGTGTAGAAGCACGGTGGCTAGGAAAAACTTCCTAGAAAGACCAAAACCTAGGAAGAAACCTAGAGAGGAACCAGGCTATGTGGGGTGGCCAGTCCTCTTCTGGCTGTGCCGGGTGGAGATTATAACAGAACATGGCCCCCAGAGCTTTAAAAACAAGACATTTTGAACATAAAACATGATGGAGTCTTTAAAGGGAAATTGTTGTTAGAAAATGAATCACTAACCTTTGGATCTTCATCAGATGGCACTGTAGCATTCATGTTACACAATACATGTAAATTTTGTTTGATAAAGTTCATATTTATATGAAAATTCAGGGTTTAAACACTGTTTATATGTTAGATGTCTTGTTCAATTAACCATAAACAATTAATGAACATGCAAAGGTGGAACTTGTTGTGATCGTTAAAAGACACCATACAGCTATGCAGATGCAGGGCTTGGCAATTAAGGTCACATCACTATGAAAACAGATGGACTCTTAATGAGGCCTAAAGTTCTATCTGAATCATGGAAACACCAAAAAAAATGCCCAGGGTCCCTCAACTCATATCTGCTGAAACAGTGTCATTTTATGCATGCTTGTTACAAAGACTAGGCTTGAGGACTACTGCAGATGTGGCCAGGGCAATAAATTGCACTCTCCGTTGTGAGATCTAAACCCAGCGCTACAGGGAGACAGGACGGACAGCTTATCATCCTCGCAGTGGCAGACCACGTGTAACAACACCTGCACAGGATCGGTACATCCAACATCACACCTGCGGGACAGGTACAGGATGGCAACAACAACTGCCAAAGTTACACCAGGAACGCACAATCCCTCCATCAGTGCTCAGACTGTCTGCAATAGGCTGAGGGCTTGTATGCCTATTGTAAGGCAGGTCCTCACTAGACATCACTGGCAACAACGTCTCTGGGCACAAACCCACCGTCACTGGACAGGACTGAACAGACAGGACTGGCAAAAGTGGTCTTCACTGACAAGTTGCGGTTTTGTCTCCAGGGGTGATGGTCGCATTCGCGTTTATCGTCGAAGGAATGAGCATTACACCGAAGCCTGTCCTCTGGAGCGGGATCGATTTGGAGGTGGAGGGGCCGTCGTGGTCTGGTGCGGTGTGTCACAGCATCATCAGAATGAGCTTGTTGTCATTGCAGGCAATCTCCAAGCTGTGCATTACAGGGAAGACATCGTCCTCCCTCATGTGGTACCCTTCCTGTAGGCTCATCCTGACATGGCCCTCCAGCATGACAATGCCACCAGTCATAGTGCTCATTCTGTGCATGATTTCCTGCAAGACCGGAATGTCAGTGTTCTGCTATAGCCAGCGAAGAGCCCGGATCGCAATCCCATTGAGCACGTCTGGGACCTGTTGGATCGGAGGGTGAGGGCTAGGCCCATTCTCCCCAGAAATGTCCGGGAACTTGCAGGTGCCTTGGTGGAAGAGTGGGGTAGCATCTCACTGCAACTACTGTCAAATCTGGTGCAGTTCATGAGTAGATGCACTGTAGTACTTAACCCCCCCCCCTTTGTTCAGGGACACATTATTCCATTTCAGTTCGTCACATGTCTGTGGAACTTGTTCAGTTTGGAATCTTGTTATGTTCCAACAAATATTTACACATCTTAAGTTTGCTGAAAGTAAACGCAGTTGACAGTGAGAGGACGTTTCTTTGTTTGCTGAGTTTAGATTGGCGAGGGGGAAAAACAATTTAATCAATTTTAGAATAATGCTGAAATGTAACATTTGGAAAAGGTGTATCATTCGTGTATCTATTAAAAAAATAAACTGTCTTTGGCAGGAGAAAGACCAGACTCAGTGGAACCAGAGCCAGGGACGTCCAAACCCGCAAGACGACACCAGTACTCCTACTGTGGAAAGGGTTGTAACCTGTTATTGGACCTGAAACAACATGAAAAAATACACACAGGGGAGAAGCCTTATCACTGCTCCCAGTGTGGCAAGTGTTTTAACCAGTTAGGGAACCTGAAACTACATGAGAGAATACACACAGGGGAGAAGCCTTACCACTGCTCCCAGTGTGGCAAGTGTTTTAACCAGCTAGGGAACCTGAAAAGGCATGAGAGAATACACACAGAGAAGCCTTACCACTGCTGCCAGTGTGGAAAGTGTTTCAACCAGTCAGTGGAACTGAAACGACATGAGAAAATACACACAGAGGGAGAAGCCTTACCACTGCTCCCAGTGTGGAACGTTTTAATCTGTCAGGGAACCTGAAAAAGCATGAGAGAATACACACAGGGGAGAAGCCTTTTCACTGCTCCCAGTGTGGAAAGTGTTTTAACCAGTTAGTTAACCTGAAACGACATGAGAGAATACACACATGGGAGAAGCCTTACCACTGCTCCCAGTGTGGAAAGTGTTTTAACCAGTTATTTAACCTGAAACAGCATGAGAGAATACACAGGGAGAAGCCTTACCACTGCTCCCAGTGTGGAAAGAGTTTCAACCAGTTAAACCTGAAACAGCATGAGAGAATACACACAGGGGAGAAGCCTTACCACTGCTCCCAGTGTGGAAAGTGTTTTAACCAGTTAGGGAACCTGAAACGGCATGAGAGAATACACACAGAGGAGAAGCCTTACCACTGCTCCCAGTGTGGAAAGTGTTTTAACCAGTTAGGGAGCCTTAACCATGAGAACAAATGAGAGAATACACACAGGGAAGAAGCCTTACCACTGCTCCCAGTGTGGAAAGTGTTTTAACCATTTATGGAACCTGAAACGGCATGAGAGAATACACAAAATAATTCACAACAGGGAGAAGCCTTACCACTGCTCCCATGTATATTGAACCATCTCATTGACCTGAAACATCATGAGAAATACACAGTGCTCAGGGGAGTCTTAATTGTTGCCTGATGTGTTTACCACTGCTCCCAGTGAAATTGCTTCTTCCAATGCTAAACATGTACCTGTTAAGCAAGTGTTTTAACCTTAGGGAAACTGACATGAGAGAATACACACAGGGATGAGAAGCCTTAAAACTGCTCCCAGTTGTGGCAAAGTGTTTCAACCTGGAGATTAGGAGAATACACAAGAATATTGGGGAGCTCTAAGATTTCAACATGTTTAAGAGTGTTTGCTATGGCTTTTCAACCTCTGCCATAATGTGGATTCAGAGCTATCTATCTGATAGAACTCAGAGGGTTTTTAATGGAAGCTTCTCTAATGTCAAACATATAAAGTGTGATGTACTGCAGGGCAGCTCTCTAGGCCCTCTACTCTTTTCTATTTTTACCAATGGCCTGCCACTGGCATTAAACAAAGCATGTGTGTCCATGTATGCTGATGATTCAACTATATAAGCACCAGCAACCACAGCTAATGAAGTCACTGAAACCCTTAACAAAGAGTTGCAGTCTGTTTTGGAATGCGTGGCCAGTAATAAACTGGTCCTGAACATCTCTAAAACTAAGAGCATTGTATTTGGTACAAATCATTCCTTAAGTTCTAGACCTCAGCTGAATCTGGTAATGAATTGTGTGGCTGTTGAACAAGTTGAGGAGACTAAATTACTTGGCATTACCTTAGATTGTAAACTGTCATGGTCAAAACATATAGATTCAATGGTTGTAAAGATGAGGAGAGGTCTAGCCATAATAAATAAATGCTCTGCTTTTTTGACACTACTCTCCACAAAGCAAGTTCTGCAGGCTCTAGTTTTGTCTAATCTTGATTATTGTCCAGTCTTGTGGTCCAGTGCTGCAAGGAAATACCTAGTAAAGCTGCAGCTGGCCCAGAAAAGAACAGAGCGGCTGTCACGCCCTGGCCATAGAGAAGCTTTTATTCTCTATTTTGGTTTGGCCAGGGTGTGACTAGGGTGGGCATTCTATGTTCCTTTTTCTGTGTTTTTGTATTTCTTTGTTTTTGGAACGGGTTTTTGGCCGATAGGGTTTTGTGGGTAGTTGTTTTCTGTCTTTGGAATCAGAAGGCTGATATAAATACTATACATGCTAGTCTCTTTTGGCTAAGAGTTGAGGAGAGACTGACTGTATCACTTCTTTTTATAAGAAACATGTGTGTTGAATGTGTTGAAAAGGGAATTCTGCCCTATGTGCACAGAAGAGACCACAGGAAAACTTCTTTGATCAGAGGTTAGTTTGTTTAATAAGGATTTGCAACCCAGAGTTTACACTTACAGCAATTTGCAAGCAAGACACTCAGTTCAAAAGATGGTGTTTTCCCTTTTTATCCCCTACTGAGGATCACCCCGCCCAGGCTGATGTCCCTTAACTTTAATACCATATAAGCTCATTATTAATAGTTGCTAATACAAAGATGTCTCTGCAAGGCGGGGTTCAGCTTATTGCGTTATTGGCAGTTAGTTTCCTAATGACTCTTCCCCTTATTGCTATCATGTCAGACTGGAAGTAGGACTGGAACATAGTATCAACAGGAACTCTTAGTTCCCTTTATCCATCTGTTACCTAAAATATAGTTTCAACACACAGACATCTGATTTTGTACAGTTGACCTTTTCATGCACTTGCAAGGTGTCTACCACTGATTCTTTATCTCAAGCTAAAGCAAAACATGAATCATTGTACTTTTGTCATCACAGGTGTTCCTATAATGTACAGATATCATCAAAGTTCTTACAAGTCAAATTACACACATCTCTGACACACACACTTATCCCACCAGACATGCCACTGGGGGTCTTTTCACAGTTCACAAGATTCCAGAACAAATTAAAGAAAGCGTACAGTATTATATAGGGCCCTTATTGCATGGAACTTCCTTCCATCTCATATTGCTCAAATAAACAGCAAACCTGGTTTCAAAAAACAGATAAAGCAACACCTCTCCCCTATTTGACCGAGGTGGTTTGTGTATATGCATTGATATGGAGGCTACGTGTGCCTTTTACAAAATGTATGTAGTTCTGTTCTTGTCTATTGATGTTCTGTATTATTGTCACGCCATAGAGAGGCTTATTATTCTCTATTTTGGTTAGGCCAGGGTGTGACTCGGGTGGGAATTCCAGTTTCTTTATTTCTATGTTTTCTATTTCTTTGTTTTTGGCGGAGTGTGGTTCCCAATCGGAGGCTGTCTATCGTTGTCTCTAATTGGGAATCATACTTAGGCAGCCTTTTTCCACCTGTGTTTTTGGGTAGTTGTTTTCTGTATAGTTGATGTGTCTTACAGAACTGTTCGTTCTTCTCTTTGTTATTTTGTTCGAATGTTTTTTGATTAAATAAAAATCATGAACACTTACCACGCTGCGCTTTGGTCCATGCCTTCCGACGAGAGACGTGACAATTGTGTCATGTTTTGTGTTGACCGCAGGAGGGGTAGCTGCTGCTTTTGCAACAGCTAATGGGGATCATAGTAAAATAACAAACTCTGTTGTTCTCAGAAATGAAGAATCTTGGTTTGACTTGGACTCCAGCAGATCCTTATATTACAATATCCACTACAACTCACCCACAGATTGCTGTTTCATGATTGTCTCAATGAAGAGTTCCTCATTCCACTTTCCTGTGGTATTTTACAAGCCTCCCACTGGTTGAATAAACATTGTTTCCACGTCAAATTAAAAAACATGCTTAACATAGAAGGTTCATCAATCTTCATCCCTAAACTAGCAACATTAACTATTGTCTATTGTTATTCTCAATGACATTCCTGGCCTTATGAAATCCTAGCTAAATACAATGTTCCCACCCGTTTTCATGTCTTTGGTTATGCAAACATTTGTTTATTAGATTATATTTCTCATGAAGATGAATATAGTTTTAATTCTGCATGGGTCACGCATTGCTTTGGTCATGTGTTCCCTTATGGGTCAATGATTGTAATTAGAATATAGCAATGATGCTCTGTCCTCAATCACTTACAGTTTCTCTGGAAAGTATTCAGACCCCTTGACTTGTAGGTTTAGGTCATCAGTAAAGGGGACATCTTAAATATTACAATGACCCTTTCAAAGACAGACATCCCCGAGACCTCCCCCTATAACTATTTTTAAAAGGGTAAAAATGATCTGTTTTCTATAGCATTAAGGTCAGGGCGTTGTGATGCCCACTCCAATACCTTGACTTTGTTGTCCTTAAGCCATTTTGCCACAACTTTGGAAGTATGCTTGGTGTCATTGTCCATTTGGAAGACCCATTTGCGACCAAGCTTTAACTGATGTCTTGAGATGTTGCTTCAATATATTCACATAATTTTCCTCCCCCATGATGCCATCTATTTTGTGAAGTGCCCCAGTCCTTCCTGCTGCGAAGCACCCCCACAACATGATGCTGCCACCTGTGTGCTTCACGGTTGGGATGGTGTTCTTCGGCTTGCAAGCATCCCCCTTTTTCCTCCGAACATAACGATGGTCATTATGGCCAAACAGTTCTATTTTTGTTTCATCAGACCAGAGGACGCCTTCAGGCGTTTGGAAATCGCTCCCAAGGATGAACCAGACTTGTGGAGGTCTACCATTTTTTTCTGAGATCTTGGCAGATTTGTATTTATTTTCCCATGATATCAAGTAAAGAGGCACTGAGTTTCAAGGTAGGTCTTGAAATACATACACAAGTGCTCTTCCAATTGACTCAAATGATGTCAATTAGCCTATCAGAAGCTATAGACATAATTTTCTGGAATTTTCCAAGGCTGTTTAAAGGCACAGTCAACTTAGCGTATGTAAACTTCTAACCCACTGGGATTGTGAAATAATCTGTCTGTAAACAATTGTTGGAAAAATGACTTGTCCCATTAACACAGATGTCCTAACCGACTTGCCAAAACTATAGTTTGTTAACAAGACATTTGTGGAGTTGTTGAAAAATGAGTTTTAATGACTCCAACCTAAGTGTATGTAATCTTTAGCTTCAACTGTAAATACTGTATCCTTCACTATCTATTCTTCACTGTGTATTGCATCTTAGCTGCTGTGTTTGCTCATCCATGTTATATACTTCTATATTTCCCATTCCTTTACTGGATTAGTTGTGGAATTTGTTAGATATTATCTGTTAGATACTGCTGCACTGTCGGATCTAGAAGCATAAGCATTTCACTACACTCACAATAACATCTGATAACCATGTGTATGTGACCAATAACATCTGCTAACCATGTGTATGTGACCAATAACATCTGCTAACCATGTGTATGTGACCAATAACATCTGCTAACCATGTGTATGTGACCAATAACATCTGCTAACCATGTGTATGTGACCAATAACATCTGCTAACCATGTGTATGTGACCAATAACATCTGCTAACCATGTGTATGTGACCATAACATCTGCTAACCATGTGTATGTGACCAATAACATCTGCTAACATTTGATTTGATTTGACCAAAACAAATCCCATGTGATGTTGTGACCAATAACATCTGCTAACCATGTGTATGTGACCAATAACATTTGATTTGATTTGAACAAAACAAATCCATGGAAAACGGATTGGATTCGTAAAATCCATCTACAAAAGGTATTTTTTATTAATTTTAACACAACTGGTAACCAGTGACTGGTGACATTTTGTGTTGATTTCATGTTGAATTCACTTTAGTTGACGAATCAAAGAAATGTAAATAGAAACTAGATGTTGAACTGATGTCTGTGCCCAGTGGGACGATTTGAATATGCAGCAGGTGTTGGATCAATATCCACCTTAGTAGCTAAATTTCTGTGCAATTTGCGACAGATTTACAAGTGGATATTCTCAAATCTGCATGAAACAATATACACATTTTCCAACCGGAAATGTTTGCAACAAACAGGTTTATTGCAGATAAAAGACTTTGCGTGATGAAGTAGTGCACGGAAAAAATGTTTTGCTATTGAATTCCCATGTACTGAATGAAAAATGCAAGTTCAATGGGTTTTCATTGCATTTTCAACTCTACTGATGGTTTTGAAAAAGATTGAGTTATATAGCAAAAGTCCTCTTGTCCCGTGCACTGTAGCCAGCAGCTCAAAGATACAGTGTTGGTAGGCTACCTACATGATGAGATTATTATGGATGAGAGAGATATTATTTTATTTGTCAAATGGCAACCAAGCATCAATCATCATGTCAAGAATAAGACCCTCAAAATGTATAAAATGGAAATGAACATCAAGCTCATCAATGTTGTTTCACCACCCTGTTTTGAAGTTCATCATTTATTTAATCTGTAGCCTAATAAACTTTTGCATGGTTCCCAAGTCGTAGTGGGAATGGACCAACAATATATCATCAATGGACTCCAATTGCTTAACTAAGATATGATCGTTATAAAATCCATATTTGTTATAAAGGATTAATGCCGCCATTTCTTGTTACAACATTTTTACTGACACAAAAAAAACACCATGTCAAACGAAATAACAAATCGTCTGTCTTCATTTATAAAAGTGTAGATGCATATCCTGTTTCCATCAGCCCAGTCATTACTTTGAAATGGTTGGATCAATATCCACCTCATGATGGATGAATTATAATAAATGGAATATGTCAAATGGCAGCCAAGCATCAATCATCATCATGTCAAGAAGAAGACCTCAAAATTTTGGAATGGAGCATCAAGTTCATCACATGTCATTTCACCACCCTGTGAAGTTCATCATTTATTTAATCTGTAGCCATAATAAACTGCATGATTTCCCAAGTCATATTTGGAGGACCACACAATATATCATAATACACTCCAAGTTAACTAAGATATTAATCGTTATAAAATCCATATTTGCGCATAAAGGATTAATGCCTGATAACCATTATCTTGTTACAACAGTTTTACTGATGTCAAAAACAACACCATGTCAAACGATAACCAATGTATTTGGAATGTTGAGTAGTTCTATCTGATGTCATATCCTGTTTCCCCTGATAACCTCAAGTGATATTTGGAATGTCTGAGTAGTTCTATCTGATGTCATAATACACCCTCTGATAACCAAGTGTTATTTGGAATGTCTGAGTAGTTCTATCTGATGTCATAATACACCCTCTGATAATCAAGTGATATTTGGAATGTCTGAGTAGTTCTATCTGATGTCATAATACACCCCTCTGATAATCAAGTGATATTTGGAATGTCTGAGTAGTTCTATCTGATGTCATAATACACCCCTCTGATAATCAAGTGATGTTCACATGTGATGCATTTGCTCCATTGTTGACATTTAAATGGGAGGCCCACTCTGATGATGTATGTCTTACATAGTGGGGCTTTAAAATAATAGTATGGTGACATCTTAGTGGGGCTTGAAATGAATAGGATTATTAATCAAAAACTCCTATAGCAACAATACACTGTGGCTTTGACTTCAAGAGGATGGGTGGTGGTGCTACTCTATAGGTAAAACTGTCCAATATGAATGTTCAATACACACAATAGGTTGTTGATAAGTTAGGCAGTTAGCTGCACAGCTTAGCCCTAACACAGCTAACACAGCTCGCTAACACAGCTCGCTAACACACGGCCAGACGGATTACCAGGACGTGTACTCAGAGCATGCGCTGACCAACTGGCAACTGTCTTCACTGACATGTTCAACCTCTCCCTGTCTGTAATACCAACATGTTTCAAGCAGACCACCATAGTCCCTGTGCCCAAGAACACCAAGGTAACCTACCTAAATGACTACCGACCCATGTCACTCACGTATGTAGCCATGAAGTGCTTTGAAAGGCTGGACATCTCTGTGAAGATGGGAGAACCTTCCAGAAGGACAACCACCTCTGCAGCACTCTGCCAGTCTGGCCTTAATGGTAGAGATGGTAAAGGTGGTGATGAAGGAAAAACTTCATTTAATACATTTTAGAATAAGGCTGTAACGTAACAAAATCTGGATTTCCGAATGCTGTCCTCTCCAAATGTAGCTGTATTTTATTGGTTGGAATTGTTTTAAGATGGCCAGACTGTGGATTATTTAGCTGTTTGATTTGTAATTCTAGGACCCCTTTAGGTATAAATATAAATATATATAATACCAGTCAAAAGTTTGGACACTTCAAAACCTTAGTCCTTTAAAAAAAAGAAAAATCCAGTTAAAAACGTGTTTTCAATGCATTTCTATGGGCAATATTAGTAAAGCCCAAATTCAATATTTTATTCATTTAATTATATATATATATATATACAGTACCAGTCAAAAGTTTGGACACACCTACTCATTCCAGAGATTTTCATTATTTTTACTTTTTTCTGCTTTGTAGAATAATAGTGAAGACATCAAAACTATGAAATAACATATATAGAATCATGTAGTAACCAAACAAGTGTTAAACAAATCTAAATATATTTTATGTTTGAGAGTCTTCAAAGTAGCCACCCTTTGCCTTGATGACAGCTTTGCAACACTCTTGGCAATGTAGAAAAAAAGTTAACATAAAGAAAAACCCTGCAATGAGTAGGTGTGTCCAAACTTTTGACTGGTACTGAATATATATGTATATAGATATATTTAAATCAAATATTGAATTTGGGCTTTACTAATATTGCCCATAGAAATGCATTGAAAAACAGATTTATTGGAAAAAATACATATATATTTGTTTTAAGTAATACGGTTTTGATAACTGGAAAAAATACATATATATTTGTTTTAAGTAATAAGGTTTTGAAGTGTCTGTCCTATATCTAGGCGATATAAGAAAGCTCAGGTAATATTTTATATTGTTTTACATATATTTAACCCCTTATTTTTCCCCAACAAAACTACCCCTCCATACTTCCATATGTGTGTATAGGTTACCTTCAAATGAGTTCCAATGATCAACATAGAGAACACACCTTCACAACCCTCCCAAACCTCTCTACAACATCCCCAACAAACACCTTCACAACCCTCCCAAACCTCTCTACAACATCCCCAACAAACACCTTCACAACCCTCCCAAACCTCTACAACATCCCCAACAAACACCTTCACAACCCTCCCAAACCTCTCTACAACATCCCCAACAAACACCTTCACAACCCCCAACAAACACCTCCCAAACCTCTCTACAACATCCCCAACAAACACCTTCACAACCCTCCCAAACCTCTCTACAACATCCCCAACAAACACCTTCACAACCCTCCCAAACCTCTCTACAACATCCCCAACAAACACCTTCACAACCCTCCCAAACCTCTACAACATCCCCAACAAACACCTTCACAACCCTCCCAAACCTCTCTACAACATCCCCAACAAACACCTTCACAACCCTCCCAAACCTCTCTACAACATCCCCAACAAACACCTTCACAACGCTCTCTACAACATCCCCAACAAACACTTTCACAACCCTCCCAAACCTCTCTACAACATCCCCAACAAACACCTTCACAACCCTCCCAAACCTCTACAACATCCCCAGCAAACACCTTCACAACGCTCTCTACAACATCCCCAACAAACACCTTCACAACCCTCCCAAACCTCTACAACATCCCCAACAAACACCTTCACAACGCTCTCTACAACATCCCCAGCAAACACATTCACAACCCTCCCAAACCTCTCTACAACATCTCCAAACACCTCCACAACCCTCACAACATCCCCAAACACCTCCACAACCCTCACAAACGTCTCTACAACATCCTGACATCTGGAGATATCAGTGGTCACTCTTCGTCAAGAGCAGGTATGATGAATCTCTCATCTCAGACATTACAACTAATGTGCTGTGAGATTAAATGCTGGAGGAAATCAATTGTAACTGTTCATGCAATGGAAAAATCTTTCTCTCTCTAGATTCTCCTCCATTAGACTCTCCTGGTGCAGGACAGAGTCAGAGTGCTGGTAATTTTCATGTCTACTGATTTCAATGGTCTCAGAAGTGAGAAGTGATGCGTAGCACCAGATTTAGCCAACAGCTCATTTACATCTGTCCAAGGGAAGATTTGAGGCCATCTAGATGTGTCTCTCTGAGGCCCACCGCAAGTGATGCAACATTTGAGGTTTTGTAGAGAGCTGCTGCTGACACCATGTCCTCTGTTGCTATGGTTACTTTCTTACTCAGTCTCTCCTTTACCACACCTTTATTATGCATCTTCTCTGTCTGTCAGCTGCCAGACCCTACCAACCAACTGACCGATCAAACAACTGACCAACCTTTCAACCTACCGTACCTTATTAAAAAGCTCTTCGGGTTACTTTGTGCAATTTCCACCTGAAGACATACCCTAATCTAACGGCCTGTAGCTCTGGCCCAGAAGCAAGGATATGCATAGTCTTGGTACCATTTGAAAGAAAACACTCTGAAGTTTGTGTAAATGTGAATTGAATGCAGGAGAATATAACACCATAGATCTGGTAGAAGAAAATACAAGGAAATAAACATACGTTCTGTTTTTATTGTTGCTGCATCATCTTTCAACTGAAACAAGAACATCCAGACATACAGATGGGATTCTGGGGTTTGAATGGAGAACATAAGATGGCAACAGTATTTGAAAACAGTTTCAGAAAGATCTTCAGGAATGAGTGAGCTACATGACATTGAGCATGTAGTCACCCAGGTGTCCCACACAAGTTGCCCAAATGTACCCAAGTGGCCGAATTGGTACAGTGATACATTTAATCAAATTACTATATACAAAACACTCAAATGCCATTCTAACATACCACCACCACCCCCAAAAAAAAATGAACATTTAAAAAAATGTAAAATAACAAGGGTAACTATTTACGCACATTCAATGTATAATGTACAATATTGTGAAGACCCTCAGTCCTCTACACAATATTGTTCTTCTGATGCCATGCCCAATAGCAGTCTCTTTCTGCTGTAAAGCAGAGGGTTACTGAACAGCTGGTGCAGGTGATGGGGCATTTCCTGTGACACAGAACACAACGACGTCTCCCTACTGTGCCCTTTTTGCCCTGAGGCACATTCATGTCTGCAGAGATGAATCTGGGCAGGTGAACACTACTAGTTGGAGCAGAGGGGACAGAAGGTGCTACAGTGGACTTGCTGTAGCTAGCAAGCTCCTGGATGAGCAGCTCTCTGAAGACTAGCTGTGAGATGGGGGGCTGTCCACAGCTCTTAGCCATTTCCTTCTGGAGGATGAAGGCATTCACCACAGCAATGTCAATGAAATGATAGAAAAATGTCTTGTACCATTTCATTGTCTTGTGGAGAACATTGTAGTATCCTATCAGCGCATCTGACTGGTCCACACCTCCCATGCTCTGGTTGTAGTCCTTGATGGCTGCAGGAATGGGGACATTTTTTGTGGTCCATGCCCCAGTAGCATCCTTCACACGCCTGACGACGTGATCACCACTGAAGGACTTGTGGATAGTGGAGCACATCGCCACCTCTCTGGTGTCCATCCACTTCACAAACAGCAGGCCATCTTCACGGATCCATCTCATGGTCCCCGCTCAGCCCGCTTAGGCATGTCATTCACCCTGGTTTTCGGGAAGCCCACTCTGTTGGTCCGAATGGTGCCACAAGCCCACACATCCCGCTTCAACAGGTCTGTGAACAGGGTACGGCTTGTGTAGAAGTTATCCACAAACAGTTTGTAGCCCTTCCCTAGCAGCTGCAAATCTAATAACTGCATAACGGAGTCATAGCTAAGTCCCTTACCGGTCGCACAACTGCTCTTCCCCTCATAAACAAAAAAATTGCACGTGTATGCACACGCAGAATCAGCCAAAACAAACAGTTTGTAACCCCATTTAGTTGGTTTGTTACGCATGTAGGGTTTTAGGCCAATTCTGGCTTTTGAAGCTACCATCCTCTCATCGATGGAAATGTTCTGGGCAGGCTGAAAATAGGTTTTGCAAGCCTCAACGATGCTGGTGTAGAGAGGTTTTATTTTGCACAGCCTATCAAACCTTGCTGTGCCTCTCATCTTCTCATTGTCCTCATCAACTTCTGGGTCACTGATATGAAGCGCCTGTAAGATTGTCAGAAACCTTTTGCATGATATGACAGTGGATGGGAAAGGCAGTTGATAGAGGGAGCAGTTTTCCAGTAGTCTTTCAGGGTTTTTAGCTTCACAAGACCCATGTACATGACCATTGACATGAAACAAAAAAGATCTGAACTGGAAATGGGCTTCCATCCCTCTTTCTTGCCTGCCTGCTTCTTAGCACCATACTTATTTGTGTTCGACACCAAGGAATCAACAACTGCCGAGGTGAAAAACAGCTGAAAAAGTTGCATGGGGCTGTACTTAGAGGTCATGTCCAGCTGAGGTCCTGATGGCCTCTTCGGTCTGAATACTGGAGGTGTAGGCAACACATCCTCCTCCAGCACAGAGTGCCAACGACCCTCCTCCTCTCTGATTGCAGGTTTAGCTCTTCCCCACCTCCACTTCTTTGTCACAGACTTCCCACCTGGCAGGGCGGGGGTAGGTGTGGAGCCGGAGACAGCAGGGGTCCGGCTAGATGATCCAGCTCCTGTCGGGGATGGGCACCTTGGCAGTGGGGGCTCCCAATCAGAATCGGAGGGACTGTGAAATAAAGACACAGAAACACAGATTATATTAGAGTAGGGAACGTAAATCACTCAGGTGAGGTTCTGTTCCGTTCCATGATCAAAAATGATCTTGACTCACGCAAAGAAAATGGCTCCTTCTGGTGGAAATTCCAATGGCGAATCGCTGCGTTACGCTCAAATTTCATTCAAGAGTCTTCCTGGATATAAACAATAGATAATTCCATTTACCTCAGCCCATTGGCTGTCTACCAACGAGGTTTCAAGTGGTGATTATTTCTACCCACAGTCATTCAAAGAAGCACTGGTGATATCATTGGCGCGCAATGAGGTCATTGTTTGCTGTGTTCAAATCAGTACGCCCGTAACAAGAATAATCAAGTATGGTTGTGTTACTAACAAACAGAGGATTTCAATGAAACCAACCATGACTAGATAAACGTCAACGCTGTGACTAATTGCATCGAATGTATCGTTGAAAGTTGAAGGATACGGAATTCATGACACAAGCCTTTTACAAAATATGTCGTTTTATGCTATAAAAATGGATTTAAATCGAACAAAACCATTTATTGTGAAGATTGGACCTTTTGTATTGCCAAAAGAAGAAGATCTTCAAAGGTAATTGATTATTTTAGTGCTATTTCTGGCTTTTTGTGGCGCTAATGCTTGGTTGGAAAATGCTAGTAATACTTGTGTGTGTGGCGCGCTGTCGTCAGATTATCGTAAGATTGCTTTAGACAAAAGCATTTTAAAAATCTGACACTGTGGTTGGATTAAGAGGAAGTAAAGATTTTAGATGTTAGATACATGTATTTACAAGAACGTTTAATATTACGAATTGTGCATTTAGTATCTTTGCGCTATGCTATTTCACCAGATGTTAGCCTATGCGGGACGCTAACGTCCCACATAGCCTAAAGAGGTTAACCTCTTAACTTCTTCGATATAGGGGGTGCTGTTTTAATTTTTGGATGAAAAACGCACCCCAGACCTCTTCCAGATCTACCAGCCACACAGACTGAGGCTCCAGAAAATGCACAAAGAGGGTGAAGGGGAGAGAATGCTCACAGAGCCACAAGCCAGAAAGGGATGTGAAGCCACCAGAGTGGCTGAAAGACTATGTTACGTGGAGAAAACATACTGCTGGGGAACATACCCAGCAAAAAGAGACTGTACCTAAGTTAATGTTCATACTGTGTGATTTAATGCTTTCATACGGTTTCAGGATGGGAATTAGCATGTTAGAGAATAATACTGGTTTCCAAATTGCATTTCAGTTATGCGTCAGTGGTTATGCATGTTGAGTTCTTGTTCATGGGAGAGGGGAAGATGTAGTAGGATGTCCCTTGGGGGTATCCGTACCTATGTAGGACATGCGAGGGTTAGGTTAATAAACAGGCTGGAGCTAGAACCTCGTTGTCGCGCGTTCTTATTTTAGATCGTACTACAGTTTGACATGTTTCTACAAACTTTTATTGTACTTCATGGAGACCTGGGAGTGCCACCAGATGATCAGAGGAAAGTGATTCATTTTAAAATCGCTATTTCTGACTTTTGTGGCACCTCTCCTTGGTTGGAAAATGGCAATATGGTTTTCTGTGGCTAGGGGCTGCCCTAACAACTGTTTGGTGTGCTTTCGCCGTAAAGCCTATTTGAAACAGGACAATATGGCTGGATTTACAACAAGTTTATCTTTAAAATGGTGTATAATACTTGTATGTTTGAGGAATTTTAATTATGGGATTTCTGTTGTTTTTAATCTGGCGCCCTGCAATTTCACTGGCTGTTGTCGAGGTGGGACGCACTTGTACCAGAGAGGTTAACAAGACATTTGTGGAGTGGTTGAAAAACAAGTTTTAAGGACTCCAAACTAAGTGTATGTAAACTTTGACTGTGTGTGTGTGTATATATAAATAAATATGCAACCATTTAAACAACTGCATTAGCATGAGAAGTAAAAACTTGTTTTACTTACTGATCAAAAAGTGGATCTTTTCCTTCCAAAAACATTTCTTCCGCACTGGAATCAAAACTCTGGTCACTCACAGAGTCCTCATCCATTCCTTCTGTGTCACTCTCCTGGTCAATTTCTGCAATAATATCATCAAAATGATTATACTTGGACTGAGATTTAGCTTTTCCACTCTTAGTAACCATGTTTAACTTTTTCCAGACTTGAGAAGTCTGTAGAAGAGAACGAACTGCTGTGAAACGTAAACTACCGTGCATCTGGTTTCCTTTCACCAGAGAATGAACTCTGTTGTGCACAGCTCTAGCATGATGGCTGTTTGTCCTACAAACGGCATTCACATACTGCTGGAAATCCCAGCTCATTGGCTATCTAGCGAGGTTTCAAAACGATAGGTGGTCATTGGTCCAAGAACCTTCATGGGCTAATTCAGGTCTTGTATAGCCAATATGTAATGTAGAATTAGGAAACATGTTTGGTTGCCTTCTAGAGTGTCTGAGGATTGCACAGAAACCGAACTTGACCGTGTTAAGCTATGTTTGATTGCTGACAAAATTTGATTTCATTAAATTGTTTTGTTGCAAGTTGAAAGAGTCGTAATTCATGCAGAATGCTGTTTACAACACGGATTGTTAGGATATACATGTCCTTTTGTTAGTTAAAATAACATTACATTTATCATAAATACAGTGTAGACATTGCTAATGATGTAGCGGATTAAATGGCTGATTATCTACATATTATCTACAGAGGCCCATTATTATCTACATAGAGGCCCATTATTATCATTATTATCTATTATCAGAGGCCCATTATTATCTACAGAGGCCCATTATTATCTACAGAGGCCCATTATTATCTACATAGAGGCCCATTATTATCTACAGAGGCCCATTATTATCTACATAGAGGCCCATTATTATCTACAGAGGCCCATTATTATCTACAGAGGCCCATTATTATCTACATAGAGGCCCATTATTATCTACAGAGGCCCATTATTATCTACATAGAGGCCCATTATTATCTACATAGAGGCCCATTATTATCTACAGAGGCCCATTATCAGCAACCATCAGTCCTGTGTTCCAATGGCACGTTGTTTGGCTAATCCAAGTTTATAACTTTAAAATGCGAATCGAACATTAGAAAACGCTTTTGCAATTATGTTAGCACAGCTGAAAACTGTTGTTCTGATGAAAGAAGCAATAAAACTGGCCTCCTGTAGACTAGTTGAGTATCTGGGGCATCAGCATTTGTGGCTTTGATTGTCGATGTTATTTTAATGGACCAAAAAAATGATTTTCTTTCAAAAACAAGGACATTTCTAAGTGACCCCAAACTCTTCAACGGTAGTGTATATATAGAAATACATGTTTAACATTTGCACCAATGGATTGGTGAAAGGAACAGGTGGCTAAGTCAAACAAGATTTTTATTAGTCGGGGACAGCCCCACTGGTAAAAGATACTAGTCCATCTTCATGTCAACTAACAGAACTCTGCTGGTTGTCCTGGTAACAGATACCAGTGGGAAGATCTATTATATTTGTACAAACTAAACTACAGCACTTACTTTGATGAGTCAAATCTGATCCTTTCTTCTCTGCTCCTCCTCTCACAGTTCCACTCAGTCCTGTTGTTTTCCTGCAGTCCACCAGCAGCACAGACAACCTCTTCCTACCCAGCAGTAAGGTGCTACCGGGAGAGGTACGAAACGGGGACTCCGGGAGGGAGGAGGGGCTAGCGTTGTCCTGGTAACCATAAAGAGGGGACACAGACACATAGCATTATGGATGCTGATGTCACTGTTGAAAAAGTGCTTTACAGAAGCCCAGACCAGACCCTGAGAGCAAGCTGTATGCTAGACCAAACCAAGCTGTACCATCTGGTGTTCTGATCTGGAGAGACTCCTCTCTACTTCGTCAGCATCAGGATGTTGTTGAGGCTCCCCAGAGGATCCACAATAGTCATGTCTGTCTCCTGTGTGAATGAGAACATCAAAAATATGGTAAACTTATCAACTTCTATTGCAATCAGAGAGTCTAACAGGAGGGATGAATACATATCTAAAAGGGGACTAAATTAGCCACTTTAATTATGCTTTTTTTTATATTGTTTGTGATCAGTGGTGTAAAGTACTTAAGTAAAAAATACTTTAAAGTACTATTTATGTAGCTTTCCGGGGAATCTGTACTTTACTATTTTATAATAAAATTCAATAATATAGACCACATAGAGATTTTTTTGAAGTTCCAATAATATTTGTACCAATGGCAGATTGCCCCTTAATAAACAATTCCTACAGTACTGAACAACATATTCAAGTGTAGAACTTCAGTATAATGCCCCTTTAAAAACAACTGCATAGTTTGTGCCCGTTTTTAAGACAGTACTCACTGGTGGTAATCGGATCTTCAGTCTCATTTTTCACTCCCAAAACGTCTCCCTCTTTTATTGAGATATCCTCCTCTTTTACTCCAAAAGGGTCTTCCTCCTCTTTCAATTTTACGGCATCTTCCTCCTTTTTGATTCTGAAAGCTTCTACCTCTTTTTCCACTTTGACAACCTCGTTCCCATATTCCTCTTTCACTGTAATATCATCCTCTTGTTTCAATGTGATAGCCTCCTTATTCATTCTTCAAGCTGCTTTGCCTCCTTTCACCAGTTTCTTTCTCCGTCGAGATTAGTGAGTTTATGCTCCGGGAGATTAGCCTAGTGCAGTATCAATGTAACACATTTGCTAATTTAACAAGCAAATTACGTTTAAATGAACCAGTAGATATGTAAACAGAATTATGTTGAAAACACTAAGAGTAATATACACAAGATTGGTCTAAAGACCTCCAATGTTTCGGTTTTAGGTTTGCTAGCAAAGCACAGCGTGGTTAAATCAGAAGCCTTTTGTCGCCGTTGAAGAAGCCTCCTGTCCCGTCCACTAGATTATACGTCACGCAAGAAGCATCACCTGAAAAATTCATATCGCCATCTGCTGACTGGAGTGGGTAACGCAGACTGAAAAATATGAATTACAATGTTCAGTCTGGCAAGCAATGTCATAAGAAGTCATTTAAATATAACCAGATGTTATGTTCTTACTTCTTACAGCCAATACTTCCCTCCAGGATTGGCCTGCCTATTAGGCAGGATTAGGTATGTATATAGACTCTCTTTTTTCTCTACTGTGTTATTGACTTGTTAATTGTTTACTCCATGTGTAACTCTGTGTTGTCTGTTCACACTGCTATGCTTTATCTTGGCCAGGTCGCAGTTGTAAATGAGAACTTGTTCTCAACTAGCCTACCTGGTTAAATAAAGGTTAAATAAATACATTTGAAGAAGGTGACAGATAGAATAGGGTGACATACTCTGAGCTAAATTGACCAAGGCTCATCGCGAACAACACATAACACTTCCTATGGTGGCACATGGGCTATTTAGGCAAGTGTTGGTGTCTCCCATCTCCACAGAGGAACTCTATATCTCTGTCAGTGTGACCATCAGGTTCTTGGTAACCTCCCAGACCAAGGCCCTTCTCCCCTGATTGTGCAGTTTGGCCAGGCGGCCAGCTCTAGGAAGAGCCTTGGTGGTTCCAAACTTTTCCTTTTAAGAACGATGGAAGCCACTGTGTTCTTTGGGAACTTCAATGCGGCATATTTTTTGTTGTTGTCTCCCTTCCCCATATCTGTGCCGGCGCTCTACGGACAATTCCTTCCATTTCATGGCTTGGTTTTTGCTCTGACTTGCGCTGTAAACTGTGGGACCTTATATAGACAGGTGTGTGGCTTTCCAAATCATGTCCAATCAACTGAATTTACCACAAGTGGACTCCAATAAAGTTGTAGAAACATCTCAAGGATGATCAATGGAAACAAGATGCACCTGAGCTCAATTTCGATTCTCATAGCAAAGGGTCTGAATACTTATGTAAATAAGTTATTTCTGTTTAAAAATACATATACATTTGTAATACTTTCTAAAGGCACTGTATGTATATCCTTCAGTTACCCTAAACCTCTCCCATCTATCTCTGAAGACCATCCAGTCCTATCCTTCAGTTACCCTAAACCTCTCCCATCCCATTTCAGGTGTCTCTGGAAGGTGGTGATTGATGCAAGAATGTATACAACGTGTCTGTAATGAAAGTGAACTGTGTTTATGCATGATCAGGGGTGTATTCATTCAGCCGATTCTGTTGACAAACGTTTTTTAAACAGAACACAACCAGGATTGTAGGATTGCCAGGACAGCGGAGTCAATCACCACCTTCCGGAGACACCTGAAACCCCACCTCTTTAAGGAATACCTAGGATAGGATAAAGTAATCCTTCTCACCCCCCTTAAAAGATTTAGATGCACTATTGTAAAGTGGCTGTTCCACTGGATGTCATAAGGTGAATGCACCAATTTGTAAGTCGCTCTGGATAAGAGCGTCTGCTAAATGACTTAAATGTAAATGTAAATGTAGGATAAACATACGTGAATTTGTCCAATAGAACCTCTATTTCAGCTAGATGCAGGCGACAGTGTGCAAGGCGATATTGAATGTGTCACTGTTTGTCACCTCAAAATTTTCTCTCGACCTGCGTGAACCCACATTCTAAACTTTCATTCATTTGTTACCTCATGATGGGTATAGGGGAAATGTTAGTATTATGTAGTATCGGTGTTACATGAATGGAATATGAATGACAGTCGTCCAATATGCTGTAGTAGAAATAAGGCCATGCTCATGAAAACACAAATGGTCCTCCCTCATCTTAAACGGCACTGACCGCCACTGTTTGGATGGTGGACCACTCTTGGTACACATGGGAACTGTTGAGCTGAAAAACCCAGCAGCGTTGCAGTTCTTGACACAAACCGAGGCGCCTTGCACCTACTACCATACCCCGTTCAAAGTAACTTAAATATTTTGTCTTCCCCATTAGCTGTCTAAATGGCACACATGCACAGTCCATGTCTCATGTCTCACGGCTTAAAATTCCTTATTTAACCTGACTCCCCCCTTCACCTACACTGACTGAAGTGGATTTAACTTGTGGCATCAATAAGGGATCGTAGCTTTAGTCTGGATTCACCTAGTCTTTCTAAGTCATGGAAGGAGCAGCTGTTCTTAATGTTTTGTCTACCCAGTGTAAAGCACTACAGATAATCAAGTGCTATTTGCATGTGATGCATTTGTTCTGTTGTTTACAGGACGATTTGTATCTTATAGAGCGTGGCTTTAAGGGAATAGTATGGTCACATCAAGATTAAACCTTATGTAAAAAATGTTTATTAACACACTACCTATTCATAGAAGTATTTATTCATCATCCACATATTCATATTAACATCTACGTCTGTGTACAGGACAGTATTATTTGTAAGAGAAAATATATCAGCTTATTGTTAAATTATTATGACATTCTTTCCAATACAAGAGTGTAGTAACTATTTTCCAAACTGCGTTACCCACTCCAGTCAGCAGATGGCGATCTGCGTCTTTCAGGTGATGCTTCATGCGTGACGTATTATGGACTGGACGGGACCCTTCTTCAGGAAAAACAACACGGCTACTCTTTCAACCACCTCGGTAGCTTGCTAGACAACCTAAAACCGATAGATTGACGCTTTACACCGTGTTTGTGTACATTAGCTAATCTCAGTGTTTTAAACGCATTTCTGTTGACTTATCATCTGATGACCTTTAACCTAATGTTCTTGTTAAATTTGACGTGTTAAAGATTGATACTGAGGTTAGCACGAGGCTAGTCGCTAATGATAACTAACTAGCTAACATCCCTGATCATGAGTTCACTAAACTACTCCTCCCCTGCTGAAGAAGAGGTGGTCTGCTGGACGGAAAAAGAACTGAACATTGTCTGAGGACTGAAAGCAGAGGAGGCTGTGTTACAGTGAAAGAAGATGTTACAGTGAAAGTGTTACAGTGAAAGCAGAGGAGGCTGTTGCTGTTACAGTGAAAGAAGAGGAGGCTGTTGCAGTGAAAGAAGAGGAGGAGGCTGTTACAGTGAAAGAAGAGGAGGCTGTTACAGTGAAAGAAGAGAGACTGTTACAGTGAAAGAAGAGGAGGCTGTTATAGTGTTATAATGAAAGAAGAGAATAATGAAAGAAGAGGAGGCTGTTTGAGAGAGGAAGAGGATGCTGTCAGTGAAAGAAGAGGAGGCTGTTATAGTAGAGAAGTGAAGTGAAAGGAAGACGTTTTTAGAGAGGAAGAGGATGCTATCTTAATAAAGGTGAAGGAGAAAACGTTTTGAGAGTGAAAGAGGAGACAGAATATCAGATTAACACCAGTGAGTACTGTCTTAAACAGGGGCACAAACTATGCAGTTGTTGAACTAATGTGGGGTTTTAAAGGGGCATTCTACTGAAGTTCTACACTTGAATAAGTTTTGTACTCTATAAATTGTTAAATGTAAAATCTGCATTTGGTACATATATTTTCGGGACTTTTAAATTAGATTTATTGAATTCTCCATGTGGTCTACATTGAAGTGCACCTCATCTAATATAACAGTCTTTTAAAATTCAATATTGGTGCATATTTTCTACTTAAAATAACAAAGGGACGCAAAAGCCACCCATTTTGTGGAACGACCCTTTTACATTTGCATCACAAACAGTATTTTAGGAAATCATGATGAAAGTGGCCATTTTAGACATATTCATGCCTCTTGTAAGACTCTATGATTGCAATAGATGGTCATCAGTTTACCATCTGTTTGATGTCCTCGTTCACACAGGAGAGAGACATGACTATCGTGGATCCTCTGGGGAGCCTCAACAACATCCTGATGCTGACGAGGCAGAGAAGAGTCTCTCAGATCAGAACACAAGATGGTACAGCTTGGTCTGGTCTACCATACAGCTTGCTGGTCTACCATACAGCTTGCTCTATTGAGGGCTGGGCTGGGTTTCTGTAAAACACTTTGTGACATCAGCATCCATAATGATATGTGTCTGTGTCCCCTCTTTATGGTTACCAGGACAACGCTAGCCCTTCCATCTTCCCGGAGTCCCCGTGTCGTGCCTCTCCCAGTAGCACCTTACTGCTGGGTAAGAAGAGGTTGTCTGTGCTGCTGGTGGACTGCAGGAAAACAACGGGGCTGAGTGGAACTGTGAGAGGAGGAGAAGAGAAGAAAGGATCAGATTTAACTCATCAAAGTAAGTGCTGTAGTTTGAACAAATACTATAGATCTGCCCACTGGTATCTGTTACCAGGACAACCAGCAGAGTTCTGTTAGTTAACAGGAAGATAGACTGGTATCTGTTACCAGGACAACCAGCAGAGTTCTGATATTTTTTTATTTTTTATTTTACTAGGCAAGTCAGTTAAGAACAAATTCTTATTTATTTTTATTTTTTTGTGTGTTTTTTGTTGTTGAATTTTACCCCTTTTTCTCCCCAATTTCGTGGTATCCCATTGTTGTAGTAGCTACTATCTTGTCTCATCGCTACAACTCCCGTACGGGCTCGGGAGAGACGAAGGTTGAAAGTCATGCGTCCTCCGATACACAACCCAACCAAGCCGCACTGCTTCTTTACACAGCGCACATCCAACCCGGAAGCCAGCCGCACCAATGTGTCGGAGGAAACACCGTGCACCTGGCCACCTTGGATAGTGTACACTGCGCCCAGCCCGCCACAGGAGTCGCTGGTGCGCGATGAGACAAGGACACCCCTACCGAACAAGCCGTCCCTAACCCAGGCGACGCTAGGCCAATTGTGCGTCGCCCCACGGACCTCCCGGTCGCGGCCGGTTACGACAGAGCCTGGGCGAACCCAGGGACTCTGCCTAGGAACAGTGGGTTAACTGCCTGTTCAGGGGCAGAACGACAGATTTGTACCTTGTCAGCTCGTGGATTTGAACTTGCAACCTTTTGGTTACTAGTCCAACGCCCTAACCACTAGGCTACCCTGTTAGTTGACAGGAAGATAGACTGGTGGATATGGATGTTATGAATATCATAACACTGAAAAAGGATTCTGCCAATGAAAAGAGAGAAACCAATAAACCATATAAAACCTTGAAAAGTTAGCCCAATAGACCATATAAAACCTTGATGAAAGTTAGCTTTAGAGAGAAACCAATAGACCATATAAAACCTTGATGAAAGTTAGCTCTAGACATCATCCAAGGCTGTGCAGCAAGCAACAGCAGCCCTGAGACACCAAGACATTGTGGGGAATATCCAGCATGGAAGAGGAGGCTTTGGCCTGGCAGCAAGCAAACCAACGTTCCATAAGGCAACAACATCTGAATGCAGGAAGCTGGTGGTCGAGGAGGTGCGCAGACAGGAGGAGACTGCAAGAAGTGCAAAGGCTGTCTCTCTTGCTAAACAAGGGCAACGGACGCGGTGGGAAGGCCTGGAGAGGAGTAAGATCAACTGGAGTGAGCTTTGGCAAATGGAGGCAAGCAACATCAGCTTCATCATAAGAGCTGTTTATGATGTGCTTCCATCACCAAAAAATCTACATCAATGGTATGGCGAGGACTCGACCTGCCCCCTCTGCCCAGCTCCAGCGACTCTCAGGCATATAATGACAGGTTGCAAGACCAGCCTCTCACAAGGCCGCTACACCTGGAGGCACAATCAGGTCCTCAAGAGCCTGGCTGCAGCACTTGAGACCAAGAGGAGTGCAACCAATTCATTACCTCCAAAAACAAGCAATCCCGTCAAAACAACAACATTCATCCGGGAGGGACAGAAAAGGCCCAAGTATCCTCCTACGAAGCCAGAAACTGGACACCTAGCCATGGCCTGGGACTGGAAGATGCTTGTCGATATTGGCCAGCAACTAATTTTTGCATCTGAGATTGCTTCTACCAACCTTAGGCCAGACATGGTACTCTGGTCCCCTTCACGAAAGGCTGTGTACATCATAGAGCTCACAGTCCCGTGGGAAAACTCTGTTGAAGAGGCCTACGAGCGTAAGAAACTGCGTTACACAGAGTTGGCAGCAGACGCAACTCAGCGTGGCTGGAATGCAAAAGTCTGGCCAGTTGAAGTGGGATGCAGAGGATTCGTGGCTTCTTCCACCATCAGGTTGCTGAAAGAACTTGGAATCCATGGACAGGCTCTGCGGCAGACCGTCAGAGCAGTTTCTCAAGCAGCTGAAAGAGGCAGCCAGTGGATCTGGATCAAACGGAAGGACCCTTGCTGGGCTATAACTTCATGACCCCCCACCCCCACCTGAGAACCCAATTCAGATCCCTCCAACTTGAGGAGGGCATATGAGGTATGCGGTCAGCTGTAGGTCTGGCTCAGGGAAGAGGACGCCCCTGCCTTGCATAGTCCCGTGGGACATCTTAATTGGGCATGGGACACAAGCTAAGGCTTGATCACCCTTTAGCTTTGATGAGGGTGTTTAGTGATTAAAGGCCGAAACACCCACTGATTCGAAGGCACACTACTGAGGATGTGTCCCAAAATTGACATCTTAACCCAGTCTAAGAAATAAACCTCCCATGCCACTCTGTCAACATCACGGCAAATCTCATGTGAGTGCATTCCATCTATTGGCACACTGGACAGTTTTTAACATCTCGTCCCGTGTTTTATGATTCTGGATGTTACATTGCCTGTCCCAGTCAACCCCCATCTTTACAAGACTTTTGAAGCGGCAGACAAAACTCCAGACACTTCAATGTGTTCTGCATTGCTTCATTAACGTCTCATCTACAGAACGTGGTAAACATGCAAATGTACAGTTGTAGTCGGACATTTACATACACCTTCGCCAAATACATTTATACTCAGTTTCACAATTCCTGACATTTAATCATAGTAAAATTTCCCTGTTTTAGGTTAGTTCACCATTTTATTTTTAAGAATGTGAAATGTCAGAATAATAGTAGAGAGATTTATTTCAGCTTTTATTTCTTTCATCACATTCCCAGTGGGTCAGAAGTTCACATACACTCAATTAGTATTTGGTAGCATTGCCTTTAAATGATTTAACTTGGGTCAAACGTTTCATCTCTAGGAGACAGAACGCGTCTCCTTCCTGAGCAGTATGAAGGCTGCGTGGTGCCATGGTGTTTATACCTGCGTACTATTGTTTGTACAGATAAACGTGGTACCTTCAGGCGTTTGGAAATTGCTCCCAATGATGAACCAGACTTGTAGAGGTCTACATTTTTTTTTCTGATGTCTTGGCTGATTTCTTTTAATTTTCCCATGATGTCAAGCAAAGAGGCACTGAGTTTGAAGGTAGGCCTTTGAAATACATCCACTGGTACACCTCCAGTTGGCTCAATTGATGTCAATTAGCCAATCAGAAGCTTCTAAAGCCATAACATAATAATTTTCGGGAATTTTTCAAGCTGTTTAAAGGCACAGTCAACTTAGTGTATGTAAACTCCTGACCCACTGGAGTTGTGATACAGTGAATTATAAGTGAAATAAGACATTTGTGGAGTGGTTGAAAAACTAGTTTTGATTAACTTTATTGACATCGGTGTGTTGCTTACAGTTTAGTTTCCTCCACTGTCCCCATACTGGACTCAAACTAGTGATCCTCTGCTTCTCATCACATATGACCACTCTCCTTGACAATGAACCGATGGAGCGATACAAAAGGTACCAGTTGGACAGCTCCATCTGTGACGTTTCAAGCTGTGGAGTGAGTTTAAAAGGTACCAGTTGGACAGCTCCATCTGTGACGTTTCAAGCTGTGGAGTGAGTTTACGGCACGTTCTCACCTCCGTTACACATGTTCAGGTTGACTTTCCCACGGAATCGACCATATACACTACCAGTCAACAGTTAGGACACAACTACTCATTCAAGGGTTTTTCTTTATTTGTACTATTTTCTACATTGTAGAATAATAGTGAAGATATCAAATCTATGAAATAACACTTATGGAATCATAGAGTAACCTAAAAAGTGTTCAACATTAGGCCACACCTGTCAGGTAAATGGATTATCTTGGCAAAGGAGAAATTTTAACTAACAGGGATATAAACACATTTTGCACCGAATTTGAGAGAAATAAGCTTTAGTGCGTATGTAAGAATTCTGGGATATTTCAGCTCATGAAACATGGGACCAACACTTTACATATTTATATTTTTTGTAACATCTACCCCAAATATTTCACATTCTTTTTTACTTTACCCAAAATATCATGAAATGAATGATAGTCAAAATGTGTGAACGTCTAAATAAGAAATTGGTCCATTTAAACAGCAATGTGTCGAACCCTTTCAACAACGGGGAGATGTTACTGATGTGCTTTGTATCTGTGACGTAAAACAAGTTGTGGACTTCCACTTTAAATTACTTATATGTTTAAGGAAGTGTGTAGGTCACATTCTGTATCATACAGCTATGAAGGTTCTATATTTAGAACCACTTGCTTGATAGGAATCTAGCGATGTCTGTGTCTTGAGTGTCATAGGACTGTCTAGTGTTTTGTGTTCTGACTAGTAAAACAGAAATACAAATAAGTATTGTAAACAGTAATTACTAGGAGGCTCTACAACATTTGTTTAAAATCACACAAAAATGGTTTTAAATGATGAAATGTTTGAAAGCTGGCCTCAGGTTATTGAGGGATCTGATTTGGTTTAAAGTTCATAGCAAGGCAGTTTTATCATGTGGAGATTTCATTCTGCTCTGTCTTAAAAATAAACTCTGTCTTTGGCAGGAGGAAAACCAAACTTGGACGAACCAAAGACGTCCAAACCAGCAAGTCAACACCTCTGCTCCCAGATTGGACAGAGTTTTACCAAGTCAGGAAGCCTGAAAATACATGAGGGAATACACACAGGGCAGAAGCCCTTCCTTTGCTCCCAGTGTGGGAAGAGTTTTAAGCGGTTAGACACCCTCAAAGCTCATGAGCGTATACACACAGGGGAGAAGCCTTACAAATGCTCAGACTGTGGGATGGCATTTTACTCATCACACTCACTTAAAAGTCACGCGAGAATTCACACAGGGGAGAAGCCTTTCCATTGCTCCCAGTGTGAGAAGAGTTTTAAGCGGTTAGACACCCTCAAAGCTCATGAGCGTATACACACAGTGGAGAAGCCTTTCCATTGCTCCCAATGTGGGAAGAGTTTTAAGCAGTTACTCACCCTCAAAGCTCATGAGCGTATACACACAGGGGAGAAGCCTTTCCATTGCTCCCAGTGTGAGAAGAGTTTTAAGCGGTTAGACACCCTCAAAGCTCATGAGCGTATACACACAGTGGAGAAGCCTTTCCATTGCTCCCAGTGTGGGAAGAGTTTTAAGCGGTTAGACACCCTCAAAGCTCATGAGCGTATACACACAGGGGAGAAGCCTTACAAATGCTCAGACTGTGGGAAGATATATTATTCATCACACTCACTTAAAAGTCACATGAGAATTCACACAGGGGAGAAGCCTTACCTCTGCTGCCTATGTGGAAAGAGTTTTAGTCACTTTGGAAACATGAAAGCTCACGAGCGAATACACACAGGGGAGAAGCCTTACCACTGCTCCCAGTGTGGAAAGAGTTTTAACTATTCAGGAAACCTAAAAGAGCACATGAGACTGCACACAGGGGAGAAGCCTTACAAATGCTCAGACTGTGGGAAGACCTATTACTCTTCACAGTCACTTAAAATTCATGTGAGAATCCACACAGGGGAGAAGCCTTACCACTGCTCCCAGTGTGGAAATAGTTTTAGTCACTTAGGAACCCTGAAAGTTCACCAGCGACTACACACAGGGGAGAAGCCTTACCACTGCTCCCAGTGTGGAAAGAGTTTTGGCCAAGTAGGAACCCTGAAAGCTCATGAGCGAATACACACAGGAGAGAAGCCTTACCACTGCTCCCAGTGTGGAAAGCGTTTTAACCATTCGGGAAAGCTGAAAAAGCATGTGAGAATTCACACAGGAGAGAATAATTACTTCTCCTTGACTTCTTAAAATGCATCAGAGAACATACACAGTGCTCCCAGTGTCTTTCTTTAATTGTTGACTGAGAAGGTGTTTTCTTGTTTATACCATATGAATTTATATTGTACAATGTATACTCAAAAATATATTTGTGTGTTTTTATTAGAAAACATGAATTGAATATGGAGTACAGTGGTTCGTCCTTTAAAAGTTGCAGCGTACTGCAGCACAGCTTGCATGGTGCCACAGAATTCTATGGCATGTTATTTACGTGTCAACCACTGTCACCAATAATGCTAGTAAGTGCTAGTTTGACCACCAGAGGGCATCTTTGAGAAGCATTTGATTGCCTTCAATAGTGGCTGTACTAGAGAATTTAAAACTTGTTTTTGTAAGAACAATGTAAATGAGACTGATATCAAGAAATGTTTCTTTATTAATTTGATGAACCTGTTTAGGACTGGGGTTCCGCCCACCAGAAAGAGACTGCTATGGTATCAGCAGCACAATATTGTGTAGAGGACTGAGGGTGTGTTAGGGGGGGTGTTAGAATAGAATTTTAGTATTTTGTATGTCGTTATTTGCATCAAAATATATCACTGTACCAATTTGACCAATAGGGTACATTTGGGCAACTTGTGTGGGACACCTGGGTGACTTCATGCTCAATGTCATGTAGCACAAATACTGTTGCCCTCTTATGTTCTTCTTTGAAATTATCGCCAGCATCATATCTGAATGTTTGGCTGTTTATTTCCTTGTATTTTCTTCTACAAGATCTATTGTGTTATATTCTCCTACATTCAATTCACATTTACACAAACTTCAGAGTGTTTCCTTTCAAATGATACCAAGAATATGCATATCCTTTCTTCTGGGACTTAGCTACAGGTAGTAGTTAGATTAGGGTATGTCTTCAGGTGGAAATTGAGAAAAGGGGGGGCTATTCCAAACAGGTTATCCTGAACCCAGTTTCGCTAGCGGAACCCCTCGCCAACAGCCAATGAAATTTCAGCCAAATAAAAATCTACAGAAATCTCATAAATCAAAATTCTCAAACATACAAGTATTAGGCACCATTTTAAAGATAAGTTTCTCGTTAATCCAGCCACAGTGTCTGATTTCAAAAATGATTTACAGCGAAAGCTCCACAAACGATTATGTTAGGTCACCACCAACTCACAGAAAAACGCAGCCATTTTTCCAGCCAAAGAGAGGAGCCACAAAAAGCACAGATAGAGATAAAAATGAATCACTAACCTTTGATGATTTTCATCAGATGACAATCATAGGACTTTATGTTACACAATATATGTATGTTTTGTTTGATAAAGTTAATATTTATAAAAAAAATCTCATTTTACATTGGCGCGTTACATTCAGTAGTTCCAAGATGCGGTGATTGTGCAGAGAGACACATAAATTCACAGAAATACTCATTATAAATGTTGATGAAAATAGAAGTGTTATGCATGGAACTTTAGATACACTTCTTCTTAATACAACCGCTGTGTCAGATTTTTAAAAAACTTGACTGAAAAAGCATAATCTGAGAACGGCGCTCAGAGCCTAAACCAGCCAGAGAAATATCCGCCATGTTGGGTAGTCAACATTAGTCATAAATAGCATTATAAATATTCACTTACCTTTGATGATCAGTTCCACAATAAATGCTTGTTTTGTTCGATAATGTCCATGATTTATGTCCATTTATATCCAAATAGCTTCTTTTCTTGGGGCGTTTGGTAAAAAAAAAATCCAAAAACGCGTTCTGGTCCAGTCGGACGAAAAGTTCAAAAAGTTATATTACAGGTCGAATAAACTTGTCAAACTAAGTATAGAATCAATCTTTAGGATGTTTTTATCATAAATGTTCAATAATGTTCCAACCGGAGAATTCCATTGTCTGTAGAAAAGCAATGGAACGAGAGATGCCTCATGTGAAATGCGCGTGACTGAGAACGAGGCTGCTGCCAGACCCCTTAGTCAAACAGCTCTCACCCACTTCCTGTTTGGATTTTCTCCCAGGTTTTTGCCTGCCATATGAGTTCTGTTATACTCACAGACATCATTCAAATAGTTTTAGAAACTTCAGAGTGTTTTCTATCCAATACTAATAATAATATGCATATATTAGCATCTGGGACTGAGTAGGAGGCAGTTCACTCTGGGCACTCTATTCACTCTATTCATCCAACAATGAAAATGCTGCCCCCTATCCCAAGAAGTTAATATTATGGTGTTTATATTACAAAAAAAAACTAAAAACCCTCTGCATTTCCGTTAGGATGGAAAATATGGCCCTGTACAACGTGACGGTCTGGAGTAGGCTACAGTACTGGGCTATTTAGCTAAAGAATCCCCGTGTCGTGCTGGCACACCGGAGAACGAGGTTCAATAAATATTCAACAATATATATAAAAGTTGAAACATTTATATTTTCAATATTTATATTTTCTATATTAATAAATTAATGTAAGAAATGTATGAATGAAATCAAAATACAAGTGAAATACTTACAAGCCCTTAATTAACCAACAATGCAGTTTTAAGAAAAATAAGTGTTATGTATAAAATACAAATAATTTATGTTAAAGAGAAGCAGTAAAATAACAGTAGCGAGGCTGTATACAGGTATTACCAGTACAGAGTCAATGTGGAGGCTATATACAGGTATTACCGGTACAGAGTCAATGTGGAGGCCATATACAGGAGGTACCGGAACAGAGTCAATGTGGAGGCCATATACAGGAGATACCGGAACAGAGTCAATGTGGAGGCTATATACAGGAGGTACCGGTACAGAGTCAATGTGGAGGCTATATACAGGAGGTACCGGAACAGAGTCAATGTGGAGGCCATATACAGGAGGGACCGGTACAGAGTCAATGTGGAGGCCATATACAGGTATTACCGGTACAGAGTCAATGTGGAGGCTATATACAGGAGGTACCGGAACAGAGTCAATGTGGAGGCCATATACAGGAGGGACCGGTACAGAGTCAATGTGGAGGGTATATACAGAAGGTACCGGAACAGAGTCTATGTGGAGGGTATATACAGGAGATACCGGAACAGAGTCAATGTGGAGGCTATATACAGGAGGTACCGGTACAGAGTCAATGTGGAGGCTATATACAGGAGGTACCGGAACAGAGTCAATGTGGAGGCTATATACAGGAGGTACCAGTACAGAGTCAATGTGGAGGCCATATACAGGAGGGACCGGTACATAGTCAATGTGGAGGCTATATACAGGAGGTACCAGTACATAGTCAATGTGGAGGGTATATACAGGAGGTACCGGAACAGAGTCTATGTGGAGGGTATATACAGGAGATACCGGAACAGAGTCAATGTGGAGGCTATATACAGGAGTTACCAGTACAGAGTCAATGTGGAGGCTATATACAGGAGGTACCGGAACAGAGTCAATGTGGAGGCTATATACAGGAGGTACCAGTACAGAGTCAATGTGGAGGCTATATACAGGAGGTACCGGAACAGAGTCAATGTGGAGGCTATATACAGGAGGTACAAGTACAGAGTCAATGTGGAGGCTATATACAGGAGGTACCGGAACAGAGTCAATGTGGAGGCTAAATACAGGAGGTACAAGTACAGAGTCAATGTGGAGGCTATATACAGGAGGTACCGGAACAGAGTCAATGTGCGGGGACACAGGTGAGTCGAGGAAAAATACTACTCCTACGCATCATCAGGGGTGAATTCATTCAGCTGATTCTGTTGCATGTGATGCATTTGCTCTATTGTTTACAGTATGATTTGTATCGTATAGCGCTTGGCTTTAAGGGAATAGTATGGTCACATCTAATAAAAAAAATGTGAAAAATGAACAGAGTATTAACACAAATGTGTATTAACACACTACCTATTCGTAGAAGTATTTATTAATCATCTACATATTCATATTAAGCTTCTACGTCTGTGTACAGGAAAGTATTATTTGTAAGACGTAAGAGAAAATATATCTGTTTATTGTTAAATTATCATGACGTTCTTTCCAATACAAAAAGTGTAGTACCTATTGTTTCCAAACTGCGTTACCCACTCCAGCCAGCAGATGGCGATGTGCGTCTTTCAGGTGATGCTTCTTGCGTGACGTATAACGGACTGGACGGGACGCTTCTTCAGGAACAACAAGGCGCCAACTCTTACAACCACCTCCGTAGCCTGCTCGACAACATAAAACTGAAAGATTGATTCTTTAGACCATGTTATTGTACATGAGCTTGATTCTTTAGACCATGTTATTGTACATGAGCTAATCTCAGTGTTTAGACAAATTTCGATTGACGTATCTACTGGTGAACTTTAACCTAATGTGCTTGTTCAATTTGCAAACTTGTTAAAGATTGATACTGAGGTTAGCACTAGGCTAGTCGCTAATGCTAGCTAGCTAGCTAACATCCCCGACCATGAGCTCACTGAACTACTCCCTTGCTAAAGAAGAGGAGGTCTGCTGTACGGAGAAAGAATCTTTCAGAATGAAAAAGGAGGAAGAGGAGGCTGTTATAGTGAAAGAACCTTTTAGAGAGGAAGAGGATGCTATCTTAATAAACGTGAAGGAGGAAGACGTTTTGAGAGTGAAAAAGGAGGAGACAGAAGATCCGATTGACACCAGTGAGTACTGTCTTAAAAACAGGGACACAAACTATGCAGTTGTTGAACTAATGAGTGGTTTTTAATGGGCATTCTTACTGTAGGAATTGTTAAATGGTCGATCTGCCATTGGTTCATATACTTTTGGGACTTTTCAATGAGATGTATTGAATTCTCCATGTGTTCGACATTAAAGTTCCCCTCATCTAGTATAACAGTCTTTTAAAAGTCAATATTGGTGCATATGTTCTACTTAAAATATAAAAAAGGCACCCATTTTGTGGAACAACCCTTTTACATTTGCATCACAAATATTTTTTTAGGAAATCAAGATGAAAGTGGCCATTTTAGGCCCTTTTTAGACATATTCATGCCTCTTGTAAGACTCTGTGATTGTAATAGAAGATCATAAGTTTACCATCTGTTTGATGTTCTCATTCACACAGGAGAGAGACATGACTATGGTGGATCCTCTGGGGAGCCTCAACAACATCCTGATGCTGACGAGGCAGAGAAGAGTCTCTCCAGATCAGAACACCAGATGGTACAGCTTGGTCTGGTCTAGCATACAGCTTGGTCTGGTCTAGCATACAGCTTGCTCTATCGGGGTCTGGGCTGGGTTTCTGTAAAGCACTTTATGACAACAGTGACATCAGCATCCATAATGATATGTGTCTGTGTCCCCTCTTATGGTTACTAGGACAACACCAGCCCTTCCACCCTCCCGGAGTCCATGTGTCGTGCCTCTCCCGGTCGCACCTTACTGTTGGGTATGAAGAGGTTGTCTGTGCTGCTGGTGGACTGCAGGAAAACAACGGGGCTGAGTGGAACTGTGAGAGGAGGAGAAGAGATGAAAGGATCAGATTTGACTCATCAAAGTAAGTGCTGTAGTTTAGTTTGAACAAATAAAATAGATCTGCCCACTGATATCTGTTCCCGGGACAACCAGCAGAGTTCTGTTAGTTGACATGAAGATGGACTGGTATCTGTTACCAGGACAACCAGCAGAGTTCTGTTAGTTGACAGGAAGATAGACTGGTGGATATGGATGTTATGAATATCATAACACTGAAAAAGGATTCTGCCAATGAAAAGAGAGAAACCAATAGACCATATAAAACCTTGATGAAAGTTAACTTTAGAGAGAGAAATTTTCAAGATGATCCAATGTAAAGGTTCTTGTTTTACAAATACTTTTCCTTAAAACATGATGGATATTACATTGCCTGTCTCAGTCAACCCCCCCCATCTTTACAAGACTGTTGAACAGGCAAACTAAACTCTAGACACTGTTAATTAATTAACTAATACTGAGGAAAGCTGTGATCAGGCTTATAGGGAAGGACATTCAATAAACACAGCACTAAAAAATGACTGATTGGCTGAGAGAAATTGATGATGATAAAAATATTGTTTAGGCTGTTTTGTTAGACTTCACTATCCCTCCATCAGTGCTCAGACTGTCCGCAATAGGCTGAGAGAGGCTGGACTGAGGGCTTGTAGGCCTGTTGTAAGGCAGGTCTTCACCAGACATCACCGGCAACAACGTCGCCTCTGGGCACAAACCCACCGTCACTGGACCAGACAGGAGCAAAAAGTGCTCTTCACTGACAGTCACGGTTTTGTCTCCAGGGGTGATGGTCGGATTCGCGTTTCTCTGGAGCGGGATCGATTTGGAGGTTGAGGGGCCGTCATCAGACTGGGGTTGTTGTCAGTGCAGGCAATCTCAACGCTGTGCGTTACAGGAAGACATCCTCCTCCCTCATGTGGTACCCTTCCTGCAGGCTCATCCTGACATGACCCTCCAGCATGACAATGCCACCAGCCATACTGCTCGTTCTGTGCGTGATTTCCTGCAAGACCGGAAGGTAGCATCTCACTGCAAGTACTGCCAAATCTGGTGCAGAGAAGGAGATGCACTGCAGTACTTAATGCAGCTGGTGGCCACACCAGATGTTTTATTTGTTTTATTTAACCTTTATTTAACTCGGCAAGTCAGTTAAGAACTAATTCTTATTTTCAATGACGGCCTAGTGGGTTAACTGCCTGTTCAGGGGCAGAACGACAGATTTGTCAGCTCGGGGATATGAACTTGCAACCTTTCTAACCCTTAGGCTACCCTGCCGCCCCAGATACTGAATGTTACTTTTGATTTTGACACCCCCACCCTTGTTCAGGGACACGTTATTCCATTTCAGTTCGTCACATGTCTGTGGAACTTGTTCAGTTTATGTAAGTTGTTGAATCTTATGTTCCAACAAATATTTACACGTCTTAAGTTTGCTGAAAATAAACGCAGTTGACAGTGAGAGGACGTTTCTTTGTTTGCTGAGTTTAGATTGGCGAGGGGGGAAAAACAATTTAATCAATTTTAGAATAATGCTGAAATGTAACAACATTTGGAAAAGGTGAAGAGGTCTGAATACTTAACGAATGCACAGTGTCTGTGTGTATACTGAACCAAAATATAAACAGCCATGTCAACGATTTACAGCTCATATAAGTCATTTATTGTAAATAAATACATTAGGCCCAAATACATGACTGGGCAGGGGAGCAGCCATTGGTGGGCCCTTGAGGGCATAAGCCCACCCATTGCGGTGCCAGGCCCAGCCAATCAGAATGAGTTTTTCCCCACAAAAGGGCTTCATTACAAATAGAAATAGCAGGGTCTACAGTCAATCACGGATTACAAAAAGAGAACCAGCACCGTCACGGACCAGGATGTCTTGCTCCCAGGCAGACTAAATAACTTTTTGCCCGCTTTGAGGACAATACAGTGCCACTGACACTGCCCGCAACTAAAACATGCGGTCTCTCCTTCACTGCAGCCGACGTGAGGAAAACATTTAAACGTGTCAACCCTCGCAAGGCTGCAGGCCCAGGCGGCATCCCCAGCCGCGCCCTCAGAGCATGCGCAGACCAGCTGGCTGGTGTGTTTACGGACATATTCAATCAATCCTTATCCCAGTCTGTTGTTCCCACATGCTTCAAGAGGGCCATCAATGTTCCCGTTCCCAAGAAAGTTAAGGTAACTGAGCTAAACGAGTAGCACTCACTTCCGTCATCATGAAGTGCTTTGAGAGACTAGTCAAGGACCATATCACCTCCACCCTACCTGACACCCTAGACCCACTCCAATTTGCTTACTGCCCAAATAGGTCCACAGACGATGCAATCTCAACCACACTGCACACTGCCCTAACCCATCTGGAAAAGAGGAATACCTATGTGAGAATGCTGTTCATCGACTACAACTCGGCATTTAACACCATAGTGCCCTCCAAGCTCGTCATCAATCTCGAGACCCTGGGTCTCGACCCCGCCCTGTGCAACTGGGTACTGGATTTCCTGACGGGCCTCCCCAGGTGGTGAGGGTAGGCAACATCTCCACCCCGCTGATCCTCAACACTGGGGCCCCACAAGGGTGCGTTCTGAGCCCTCTCCTGTACTCCCTGTTCACCCACGACTACGTGGCCACGCACGCCTCCAACTCAATCATCAAGTTTGCGGACGACACAACAGTGGAAGGCTTGATTACCAACAACGACGAGACGGCCTACAGGGAGGAGGTGAGGGCCCTCGGAGTGTGGTGTCAGGAAAATAACCTCACACTCAATGTCAACAAAACTAAGGAGATGATTGTGGACTTCAGGAAACAGCAGAGGGAACACCCCTATCCACATCGATGGAACAGTTAATTGCAAAGTCCCTCTTTTCCATGCAAATGCACTGAATCCCCCAAATCTGGAAGCTTCAAAAGGAGGGTGGTGCTTGGAATCATTGTTCTTCATATGTCACCCACGGTTACCTGCAAGGAAACAGGTGCCGTCATCATTGCTTTGCACAAAAGGGCTTCACAGGCAAGGATATAAGCTGCCAGTAAGATTGCACCAAAATCAACCATTTATCGGATCATCAAGAACTTCAAGGAGAGCGGTTCAATTGTTGTGAAGAAGGCTTCAGGGCGCCCAAGAAAGTCCAGCAAGAGCCAGGACGTCTCCTAAAGTTGATTCAGCTGTGGGATCGGGGCACCAACAGTACAGAGCTTGCTCAGGAATGGCAGCAGGCAGGTGTGAGTGCATCTGCACGCACAGTGAAGCGAAGACTTTGGTGTCAAGAAGGACAGCAAAGAAGCCACTTCTCTCCAGGAAAAACATCAGGGACAGACTGATATTCTGCAAAAGTTACATGGATTGGACTGCTGAGGACTGGGGTAAAGTAATTTTCCCTGATGAATCCCCTTTCCGATTGTTTGGGGCATCCGGAATAAAACTTGTCCGGAGAAGACAAGGTGAGCGCAACCATCAGTCCTGTGTCATGCCAACAGTAAAGCATCCTGAGACCATTCATGTGTGGGATTGCTTCTCAGCCAAGGGTGTGGGCTCACTCACAATGTTGCCTAAGAACACAGCCATGCATAAAGAATGGTGGCTTGGGTAACAAAACATCCATATTTTGGGTCCATGGCCAGGAAACTCCCCAGACCTTAATCCCATTGAGAACCTTGTGGTCAAATTCTGACAAACTCCAAGCATTGATTATGCAAGAATGGGCTGCCATCAGTCAGGATGTGGCCCAGAAGTTAATTGACAGCATGCCAGGGCGGATTGCACAGGGCTTGAAAAAGAAGGGTCAACACTGCAAATATTGACTCTGCATCAACTTCATGTCATTGTAAATAAAAGCCTTTGACACTTATGAAATGCTTGTAATTATACTTCAGCATTCCATAGTAACATCTGACAAAAATATCTAAAGACACTGAAGCAGCAAACTTTGTGGAAATTAATATTTTTCATTCTCAACTTTTGGCCACGACTGTAGGTCGCATTCTGTATCATACAGCTATGAAAGTTATATATTTAGAACTACCTGCTCGATTGGAATCCAGTGACGAGAACTGTTTAGTTTTTGTGTTCTGACGAAAACAGAATGAATAAATAAGTAATGTAAACATTATCAGTAATTACCAGTAAACTCTACAACATTTGTTTTAAAATCACACTAAGATTGTTAAAACTGGCCTTAGGTTATTGAGGGATCTGATTAGGATTTACCCTCGTAGCAAGGTTGTTTTATCATGTGGTTTCATTCGGGTCTCTATTTAAAAATAACACTATCTTTGGCAGGAGAAAAAACAGACTCGGAGGAACCAGAGCCAGGGACGTCCCAACTAGCAAGAAGACACCAGTGTTCCCACTGTGGAAAGGGTTGTAACCACTTAAGTGAGCTTAAACGACACGAGAGAGTGCACACAGGGGCGAAGCCTTACCACTGCTCCCAGTGTAGCAAGTGTTTTAACCGGTTAGGGACCCTGAAACAGCACGAGAGAATACACACCGGGGAGAAGCCTTACCACTGCTCCCAGTGTGGCAAGTGTTTTAACCACGTAGGGGCCCTGAAACAGCACGAGAGAATACACACAGGGGAGAAGCCTTACCATTGCTCCCAGTGTGGCAAGTGTTTCAACTCGGCAGGGGGTCTGAAAATACACAGAATAATACACACAGGGGAGAAGCCTTACCACTGCTCCCAGTGTGGCAAGTGTTTTGCCCACTTAGGGACCCTGAAACTGCACGAGAGAATACACACAGGGGAGAAGCCTTACCACTGCTCCCAGTGTGGCAAGTTGTTCACCTGGTCAGGGGATCTGAAAATACATGAAAGAATACATACAGGAGAGAGGCCTTACCACTGCTCCCAGTGTGGCAAGTGTTTCAACGGGGCAGGGGATCTGAAAATACATGAAAGAATACATACAGGAGAGAGGCCTTACCACTGCTCCCAGTGTGGCAAGTGTTTCAACGGGGCAGGGATCTGAAAATACATGAAAGAATACATACAGGAGAGAGGCCTTACCACTGCTCCCACTGTGGCAAGTGTTTTACCCAGTTAGGGGCCCTGCAACAGCACGAGAGAATACACACAGGGGAGAAGCCGTACCACTGCTCCCAGTGTGGCAAGTGTTTTAACCGGTTAGGGACCCTGAAACAGCACAAGATGATACACACAGGGGAGATGCATTACCACTCCTCCCAGGGTGCAAAGCTTTTGCCCATTTAGGAAGCCTGAAAGAGCATGACACAGAGGAGAAAGCTTACAAAAGCTTAGACTTTGGGAAAACATATTACTCATAACAATCACTTAAACGTCATTAGAGAATCCACACAGGAGAGAAATTACTTCTCTTAGCGTGTATATTGATATTTCACATCTCATTGACCTATAATTCATCAGAGAACATACACAGTGATCCCATTGTCTTATATTGTTGCCTTATAATGTGTTTACCTGTTTTTACCAGATGAAATTGCTTCTTCCAATTATTGATAAACATGTACTGACTGTTAGAACTGTTCCATGGATTGATGAGGAATTTAAAAACTGTATGTTTGAAATAGATGGGGCAAAAGGAGTGGCTAATAAGTCTGGCTGCACATCTGGCTGGCTTACATACTGCAAATTGAGAAATGATGTGACCAAACTCAACAAAAATAATCAACTTTATTATGAAGCCAAGATCAATGATATAAAGAATGATGGAAAAAAACACCATGAAAGAAAAGCAGTGCAAGTATCGAATTTTGTAAAGTTAGTGTGGGAGAGGTGGAACAATTGTTATCGATCAATAATGACAAACCTCCTGGCATTGACAACTTAGATGGAAAGCTACTGAGGACAGTAGCTGACTCTATAGCCACTCCTATCTGACATATTTTTAATAAGAGCCAAGAGGAAAGTCTTTGTTCTCAGGCCTGGAGGAAGCCAAATTAATCCACTACCCAAGAGTGGTAAAGCGGCCTTTACAGCAGACCTATAAGCTGGCAGCAAGCTCTTAGCAAACTGTTTGGAAAAAATGGTTTGAACAAATACAATGCTATATTTCTGTAAACAAATGAACAACAGACTTTCAGCATGCTTATAGAGAAGGGCACTCAACATGTACTGCACTGACACAAATGACTGATGATTGGTTGAGAGAAATTGATAACAAGAAGATTGTGGGAGCTCTATTGTTAGATTTCAGTGCAGCCTTTGATATTATTCACCATAACCTGTTGTTTAAGAATGTTTGTGCTTTGGCTTTTCAACCTCTGCCATAATGTGGATTCAGAGCTGTTTATCTAATAGAACTCAGAGGGTTTTTAATGGAAGCTTCTCTAATGTCAAACATATGAAGTGTGGTGTACCACAGGGCAGCTCTCTAGGCCCTCTACTCTTTTCTATTTTTACCAATGGCCTGCCACTGGCATTAAACAAAGTATGTGTGTCCATGTATGCTGATGATTCAACTATATAAGCTACCAGCAACCACAGCTAATGAAGTCACTGAAACCCTTAACAAAGAGTTGCAGTCTGTTTTGGAATGCATGGCCAGTAATAAACTGGTCCTGAACATCTGTAAAACTAAGAGCATTGTATTTGGTACAAATCATTCCTCAAGTTCTAGACCTCAGCTGAATCTGGTAATGAATTGTGTGGCTGTTGATCAAGTTGAGGAGACTAAATAACTTGGCATTACCTTAGATTGTAAACTGTCATGGTCAAAACATATAGATTCAATGGTTGTAAAGACAGGGAGAGGTCTAGCCATAATAAAGAGATGCTCTGCTTTTTTGATACTACTCTCCACAAAGCAAGTTCTGCAGGCTCTAGTTTAGTCTAATCTTGATTATTGTCCAGTCGTGTGGTCCAGTGCTGCAAGGAAAGACCTAGTAAAGCTGCAGCTGGCCCAGAACAGAGCGGCTGTCACGCCCTGGCCATAGAGAAGCTTTTATTCTCTATTTTGGTTTGGCCAGGGTGTGACTAGGTGGGCATTCTATGTTCCTTTCTCTGTGTTTTTGTATTTCTTTGTTTTTGGAACGGGTTTTTGGCCGATAGGGTTTTGTGGGTAGTTGTTTTCTGTCTTTGGAATCAGAAGGCTGATATAAATACTATACATGCTAGTCTCTTTTGGCTAAGAGTTGAGGAGAGACTGACTGTATCACTTCTTTTTATAAGAAACATGAATGTGTTGAAAAGGGAATTCTGCCCTATGTGCACAGAAGAGACCACAGGAAAACTTCTTTGATCTTTAATCCATCTACAAAAGGTATTTTTTATTAATTTTAACACAACTGGTAACCAGTGATTGGTGACATTTTGTGTTGATTTCATTTTAGTTGACGAATCAAAGAAATGTAAATAGAAACTAGATGTTGAACGCTGTGCCCAGTGGGACGATTTGAATAAGCAGCAGGTTTTGGATCAATATCCACCTTAGTAGCTAAATTTCTGTGCAATTTGCGACAGATTTACAAGTGAATATTCTCAAATCTGCATAAAATAATATACGCATTTTCCCACCGGAAACGTTGGCATCAAACAGGTTTATTGCGGATAAAAGTCTGCGTGATGACGTAGTGCACGGAAAAAAGTTTTGATGTTGAATTCCCATGTACTGAATGAAAAATGCAAGTTAAATGGGTTTTCATTGCATTTTCAACTCTACTGATGGTTTTGAAAAACCGTTGAGTTATATAGCAAAAGTCCTCTTGTCCCGTCCACTGTAGCCAACAGCTCAAAGATACAGTGCTGGTAGGCTACCTACATGATGAGATTATTATGGATAAGAGCGACATTATTTTATTTGTCAAATGGCAGCCAAGCATCAATCATCATCATGTCACCAGAATAAGACCCTCAAAATGTATTGGAAAGGAGCATCAAGCTCATCACCTCCACTTTCACCACCCTGTGAAGTTCATCATTTATTTAATCTGTAGCCTAATAAACTGCATGGGTTCCCAAGTCGTAGTGGGAGGACCACACAACATATCATCACGTGACTCCAAATTAACTAAGATATGATCGTTATTAAATCAATATTTGCGCATAAAGGATTAATGCCGCCATTTCTTGTTACAACATTTTTACTGACACAAAAAGACCCACCATGTCAAACGAAATAACAAATCTTCTGTCGGCATTTAGAAAAGTATACAGGCATATCCTGTTTCCATCAGCCCAGTCATTATTCTTTGGAAATGGTTGGATCAATATCCACCTTCATGATATGGATGAAGCCTGATTTGGAATGTCTGAGTAGTTCTATCTGATGTCATAATACACCCCTCTGATAATCAAGTGATATTTGGAATGTCTGAGTAGTTCTATCTGATGTCATAATACACCCCTCTGATAATCAAGTGATATTTGGAATGTCTGAGTAGTTCTATCTGATGTCATAATACACCCCTCTGATAATCAAGTGATATTTGGAATGTCTGAGTAGTTCTATCTGATGTCATAATACACCCCTCTGATAATCAAGTGATATTTGGAATGTCTGAGTAGTTCTATCTGATGTCATAATACACCCCTCTGATAATCAAGTGATATTTGGAATGTCTGAGTAGTTCTATCTGATGTCATAATACACCCCTCTGATAATCAAGTGATGTTCACATGTGATGCATTTGCTCCATTGTTTACATTTAAATGGGAGGCCCACTCTGATGATGTATGTCTTACATAGTGGGGCTTTAAAAGAATAGTATGGTGACATCTTAGTGGGGCTTGAAATTAATAGGATTATTAATCATAAACTCCTATAGCAACAATACACTGTGGCTTTGACTTCAAGAGGATGGGTGGTGGTGCTACTCTATAGGTAAAACTGTCCAGTATGAATGTTCAATACACACAATAGGTTGTTGATAAGTAGGCAGTTAGCTGCTTAGCCCCTAACACAGCTCGCTAACACAGCTCGCTAACACACGGCCAGACGGATTACCAGGACGTGTACTCAGAGCATGCGCTGACCAACTGGCAACTGTCTTCACTGACATGTTCAACCTCTCCCTGTCTGTAATACCAACATGTTTCAAGCAGACCACCATAGTCCCTGTGCCCAAGAACACCAAGGTAACCTACCTAAATGACTACCGACCCATGTCACTCACGTATGTAGCCATGAAGTGCTTTGAAAGGCTGGACATCTCTGTGAAGATGGGAGAACCTTCCAGAAGGACAACCACCTCTGCAGCACTCTGCCAGTCTGGCCTTAATGGTAGAGATGGTGAAGGTGGTGATGAAGGAAAAACTTAATTTAATACATTTTAGAATAAGGCTGTAACGTAACAAAATCTGGATTTCCGAATGCTGTCCTCTCCAAATGTAGCTGTATTTTATTGGTTGGAATTGTTTTAAGATGGCCAGACTGTGGATTATTTAGCTGTTTGATTTGTAATTCTAGGACCCCTTTAGGTATAAATATAAATATATATGATACCAGTCAAAAGTTTGGACACTTCAAAACCTTAGTCCTTAAAAAAAAAAAAATCCAGTTAAAAACGTGTTTTCAATGCATTTCTACGGGCAATATTAGTAAAGCCCAAATTCAATATTTTATTTATTTAATTATATATATACAGTACCAGTCAAAAGTTTGGACACACCTACTCATTCCAGAGATTTTCATTATTTTTACTTTTTTTCTGCTTTGTAGAATAATAGTGAAGACATCAAAACTATGAAATAACACATATAGAATCATGTAGTAACCAAACAAGTGTTAAACAAATCTAAATATATTTTATGTTTGAGAGTCTTCAAAGTAGCCACCCTTTGCCTTGATGACAGCTTTGCAATGTAGAAAAAAGTTAACATAAAGAAAAACCCTGCAATGAGTAGGTGTGTCCAAACTTTTGACTGGTACTGTATGTATATTTATATAGATATATTTAAATCAAATATTGAATTTGGGCTTTACTAATATTGCCCATAGAAATGCATTGAAAAACACATTTAATAACTGGAAAAAATACATATATATTTGTTTTAAGTAATAAGGTTTTGAAGTGTCTGTCCTATATCTAGGCGATATAAGAAAGCTCAGGTAATATTTTATATTGTTTTACATATATTTAACCCATTATTTTTGGGGGCACAAAACTACCTCCATACTTCCATGTGTGTGTATAGGTTACCTTCAAATGAGTTCCGATGATCAACATAGAGAACACACCTTCACAAACCTCTCTACAACATCCCCAACAAACACCTTCACAACCCTCCCAAACCTCTCTACAACATCCCCAACAAACACCTTCACAACCCTCCCAAACCTCTCTACAACATCCCCAACAAACACCTTCACAACCCTCCCAAACCTCTCTACAACATCCCCAACAAACACCTTCACAACCCTCCCAAACCTCTCTACAACATCCCCAACAAACACCTTCACAACCCTCCCAAACCTCTCTACAACATCCCCAACAAACACCTTCACAACCCTCCCAAACCTCTCTACAACATCCCCAACAAACACCTTCACAACCCTCCCAAACCTCTCTACAACATCCCCAACAAACACCTTCACAACCCTCCCAAACCTCTCTACAACATCCCCAACAAACACCTTCACAACCTTCCCAAACCTCTCTACAACATCCCCAACAAACACCTTCCCAACCCTCTCTACAACATCCCCAACAAACACTTTCACAACCTTCCCAAACCTCTCTACAACATCCCCAACAAACACCTTCCCAACCCTCTCTACAACATCCCCAACAAACACTTTCACAACCCTCCCAAACCTCTCTACAACATCCCCAACAAACACCTTCACAACGCTCTCTACAACATCCCCAACAAACACTTTCACAACCCTCCCAAACCTCTCTACAACATCCCCAACAAACACCTTCACAACCCTCCCAAACCTCTACAACATCCCCAACAAACACCTTCACAACGCTCCCAAACCTCTACAACATCCCCAGCAAACACCTTCACAACGCTCTCTACAACATCCCCAACAAACACCTTCACAACCCTCCCAAACCTCTACAACATCCCCAACAAACACCTTCACAACGCTCTCTACAACATCCCCAGCAAACACATTCACAACCCTCCCAAACCTCTCTACAACATCTCCAAACACCTCCACAACCCTCACAACATCCCCAAACACCTCCACAACCCTCACAAACGTCTCTACAACATCCTGACATCTGGAGATATCAGTGGTCACTCTTCGTCAAGAGCAGGTATGATGAATCTCTCATCTCAGACATTACAACTAATGTGCTGTGAGATTAAATGCTGGAGGAAATCAATTGTAACTGTTCATGCAATGGAAAAATCTTTCTCTCTCTAGATTCTCCTCCATTAGACTCTCCTGGTGCAGGACAGAGTCAGAGTGCTGGTAATTTTAATGTCTACTGATTTCAATGGTCTCAGAAGTGAGATGTGATGCGTAGCACCAGATTTAGCCAACAGCTCATTTACATCTGTCCAAGGGAAGATTTGAGGCCATCTAGATGTGTCTCTCTGAGGCCCACCGCAAGTGATGCAACATTTGAGGTTTTGTAGAGAGCTGCTGCTGACACCATGTCCTCTGTTGCTATGGTTACTTTCTTACTCAGTCTCTCCTTTACCACACCTTTATTATGCATCTTCTCTGTCTGTCAGCTGCCAGACCCTACCAACCAACTGACCGATCAAACAACTGACCAACCTTTCAACCTACCGTACCTTATTAAAAAGCTCTTCGGGTTACTTTGTACAATTTCCACCTGAAGACATACCCTAATCTAACGGCCTGTAGCTCTGGCCCAGAAGCAAGGATATGCATAGTCTTGGTACCATTTGAAAGAAAACACTCTGAAGTTTGTGTAAATGTGAATTGAATGCAGGAGAATATAACACCATAGATCTGGTAGAAGGAAATAAACATACGTTCTGTTTTTATTGTTGCTGCATCATCTTTCAACTGAAACAAGAACATCCAGACATACAGATGGGATTCTGGGGTTTGAATGGAGAACATAAGATGGCAACAGTATTTGAAAACAGTTTCAGAAAGATCTTCAGGAATGAGTGAGCTACATGACATTGAGCATGTAGTCACCCAGGTGTCCCACACAAGTTGCCCAAATGTACCCAAGTGGCCGAATTGGTACAGTGATACATTTAATCAAATTACTATATACAAAACACTCAAATGCCATTCTAACATAGCACACCCCCAAAAAAATGAACATTTAAAAAAATGTAAAATAACAAGGGTAACTATTTACGCACATTCAATGTATAATGTACAATATTGTGAAGACCCTCAGTCCTCTACACAATATTGTTCTTCTGATGCCATGCCCAATAGCAGTCTCTTTCTGCTGTAAAGCAGAGGGTTACTGAACAGCTGGTGCAGGTGATGGGGCATTTCCTGTGACACAGAACACAACGACGTCTCCCTACTGTGCCCTTTTTGCCCTGAGGCACATTCATGTCTGCAGAGATGAATCTGGGCAGGTGAACACTACTAGTTGGAGCAGAGGGGACAGAAGGTGCTACAGTGGACTTGCTGTAGCTAGCAAGCTCCTGGATGAGCAGCTCTCTGAAGACTAGCTGTGAGATGGGGGCTGTCCACAGCTCTTAGCCATTTCCTTCTGGAGGATGAAGGCATTCACCACAGCAATGTCAATGAAATGATAGAAAAATGTCTTGTACCATTTCATTGTCTTGTGGAGAACATTGTAGTATCCTATCAGCGCATCTGACTGGTCCACACCTCCCATGCTCTGGTTGTAGTCCTTGATGGCTGCAGGAATGGGGACATTTTTTGTGGTCCATGCCCCAGTAGCATCCTTCACACGCCTGACGACGTGATCACCACTGAAGGACTTGTGGATAGTGGAGCACATCGCCACCTCTCTGGTGTCCATCCACTTCACAAACAGCAGGCCATCTTCACGGATCCATCGCATGGTCCCCCGCTCAGCCCGCTTAGGCATGTCATTCACCCTGGTTTTCGGGAAGCCCACTCTGTTGGTCCGAATGGTGCCACAAGCCCACACATCCCGCTTCCTCAGGTCTGTGAACAGGGTACGGCTTGTGTAGAAGTTATCCACAAACAGTTTGTAGCCCTTCCCCAGCAGCTGCAAATCTAATAACTGCATAACGGAGTCATAGCTAAGTCCCTTACCGGTCGCACAACTGCTCTTCCCTCATAAACAAAAAAATTGCACGTGTATGCACACGCAGAATCAGCCAAAACAAACAGTTTGTAACCCCATTTAGTTGGTTTGTTACGCATGTAGGGTTTTAGGCCAATTCTGGCTTTTGAAGCTACCATCCTCTCATCGATGGAAATGTTCTGGGCAGGCTGAAAATAGGTTTTGCAAGCCTCAACGATGCTGGTGTAGAGAGGTTTTATTTTGCACAGCCTATCAAACCTTGCTGTGCCTCTCATCTTCTCATTGTCCTCATCAACTTCTGGGTCACTGATATGAAGCGCCTGTAAGATTGTCAGAAACCTTTTGCATGATATGACAGTGGATGGGAAAGGCAGTTGATAGAGGGGAGCAGTTTTCCAGTAGTCTTTCAGGGTTTTTAGCTTCACAAGACCCATGTACATGACCATTGACATGAAACAAAAAAGATCTGACATGGAAATGGGCTTCCATCCCTCTTTCTTGCCTGCCTGCTTCTTAGCACCATACTTATTTGTGTTCGACACCAAGGAATCAACAACTGCCGAGGTGAAAAACAGCTGAAAAAGTTGCATGGGGCTGTACTTAGAGGTCATGTCCAGCTGAGGTCCTGATGGCCTCTTCGGTCTGAATACTGGAGGTGTAGGCAACACATCCTCCTCCAGCACAGAGTGCCAACGACCCTCCTCCTCTCTGATTGCAGGTTTAGCTCTTCCCCACCTCCACTTCTTTGTCACAGACTTCCCACCTGGCAGGGCGGGGGTAGGTGTGGAGCCGGAGACAGCAGGGGTCCGGCTAGATGATCCAGCTCCTGTCGGGGATGGGAACCTTGGCAGTGGGGGCTCCCAATCAGAATCGGAGGGACTGTGAAATAAAGACACAGAAACACAGATTATATTAGAGTAGGGAACGTAAATCACTCAGGTGAGGTTCTGTTCCATGATCAAAAATGATCTTGACTCAATACTGCTTCACGCAAAGAAAATGGCTCCTTCTGGTGGAAATTCCAATGGCGAATGGCTGCGTTACGCTCAAATTTCATTCAAGAGTCTTCCTGGATATAAACAATAGATAATTCCATTTACCTCAGCCCATTGGCTGTCTACCAAGCGAGGTTTCAAGTGGTGATTATTTCTGCCCACAGTCATTCAAAGAAGCACTGGTGATATCATTGGCGCGCAATGAGGTCATTGTTTGCTGTGTTCAAATCAGTACGCCCGTAACAAGAATAATCAAGTATGGTTGTGTTACTAACAAACAGAGGATTTCAATGAAACCAACCATGACTAGATAAACGTCAACGCTGTGACTAATTGCATCGAATGTATCGTTGAAAGTTGAAGGATACGGAATTCATGACACAAGCCTTTTACAAAATATGTCGTTTTATGCTATAAAAATGGATTTAAATCGAACAAAACCATTTATTGTGAAGATTGGACCTTTTGTATTGCCAAAAGAAGAAGATCTTCAAAGGTAATTGATTATTTTAGTGCTATTTCTGGCTTTTTGTGGCGCTAATGCTTGGTTGGAAAATGCTAGTAATACTTGTGTGTGTGGCGCGCTGTCGTCAGATTATCGTAAGATTGCTTTTGACAAAAGCATTTTAAAAAATCTGACACTGTGGTTGGATTAAGAGGAAGTAAAGATTTTAGATGTTAGATACATGTATTTACAAGAACGTTTAATATTACGAATTGTGCATTTAGTATCTTTGCGCTATGCTATTTCACCAGATGTTAGCCTATGCGGGACTCTAACGTCCCACATAGCCTAAAGAGGTTAACCTCTTAACTTCTTCGATATAGGGGGTGCTCTTTTAATTTTTGGATGAAAAACGCACCCAAGACCTCTTCCAGATCTACCAGCCACACAGACTGAGGCCACAGAAAATGCACAAAGAGGGTGAAGGGGAGAGAATGCTCACAGAGCCACAAGCCAGAAAGGGATGTGAAGCCACCAGTGGCTGAAAGACTATGTTACGTGGAGAAAACATACTGCTGGGGAACATACCCAGCAAAAAGAGACTGTACCTAAGTTAATGTTCATACTGTGTGATTTAATGCTTTCATATGGTTTCAGGATGGGAATTAGCATGTTAGAGAATAATACTGGTTTCCAAATTGCATTTCAGTTATGCTTCAGTGGTTATGCATGTTGAGTTATTGTTCATGGGAGAGGAGAAGATGTAGTAGGATGTCCCTTGGGGGTATCCGTACCTATGTAGGACATGCGAGGGTTAGGTTAATAAACAGGCTGGAGCTAGAACCTCGTTGTCGCGCGTCCTTATTTTAGATCGTACTACAGTTTGACATGTTTCTACAAACTTTTATTGTACTTCATGGAGACCTGGGAGTGCCACCAGATGATCAGAGGAAAGTGATTCATTTTAAAATCGCTATTTCTGACTTTTGTGGCACCTCTCCTTGGTTGGAAAATGGCAATATGGTTTTCTGTGGCTAGGGGCTGCCCTAACAACTGTTTGGTGTGCTTTCGCCGTAAAGCCTATTTGAAACAGGACAATATGGCTGGATTTACAACAAGTTGATCTTTAAAATGGTGTATAATACTTGTATGTTTGAGGAATTTTAATTATGGGATTTCTGTTGTTTTTAATCTGGCGCCCTGCAATTTCACTGGCTGTTGTCGAGGTGGGACGCACTTGTACCAGAGAGGTTAACAAGACATTTGTGGAGTGGTTGAAAAACAAGTTTTAAGGACTCCAAACTAAGTGTATGTAAACTTTGACTGTGTGTGTGTGTATATATATAAATAAATATGCAACCATTTAAACAACTGCATTAGCATGAGAAGTAAAAACTTGTTTTACTTACTGATCAAAAAGTGGATCTTCTCCTTCCAAAAACATTTCTTCCGCACTGGAATCAAAACTCTGGTCACTCACAGAGTCCTCATCCATTCCTTCTGTGTCACTCTCCTGGTCAATTTCTGCAATAATATCATCAAAATGATTATACTTGGACTGAGATTTAGCTTTTCCACTCTTAGTAACCATGTTTAACTTTTTCCAGACTTGAGAAGTCTGTAGAAGAGAACGAACTGCTGTGAAACGTAAACTACCGTGCTTCTGGTTTCCTTTCACCAGAGAATGAACTCTGTTGTGCACAGCTCTAGCATGATGGCTGTTTGTCCTACAAACGGCATTCACATACTGCTGGAAATCCCAGCTCATTTGCTATCTAGCTAGGTTTCAAAACGATAGGTGGTCATTGGTCCAAGAACCTTCATGGGCTAATTCAGGTCTTGTATAGCCAATATGTAATGTAGAATTATGAAACATGTTTGGTTGCCTTTTAGAGTGTCTGAGGATTGCACAGAAACTGAACTTGACCGTGTTAAGCTATGTTTGATTGCTGACAAAATTTGATTTCATAAAATTGTTTTGTTGCAAGTTGAAAGTCGTAATTCATGCAGAATGCTGTTTACAACACGGATCATGTTAGGATATACATGTCCTTTTGTCAGTTAAAATAACAAATTGATCATAAATACAGTGCAGACATTGTTAATGTTATAAATTACTATTGTAGCTGGAAATGGCTGATTATTTGTGGATTATCTATATAGAGGCCCATTATTATCTACATAAAGGCCCATTATTATCTACATAGAGGCCCATTATTATCTACATAAAGGCCCATTATTATCTACATAGAGTTCCATTATTATCTACATAGAAGGCCCATTATTATCTACATAGAGGCCCATTATTATCTACATAAAGGCCATTATTATCTACATAGAGGCCCATTATTATCTACATAGAGGCCCATTATTATCTACATAGAGGCCCATTATTATCTACATAAAGGCCCATTATTATCTACATAAAGGCCCATTATTATCTACATAGAGTTCCATTATTATCTACATAGAGTTCCATTATTATCTACATAGAGGCCCATTATTATCTACATAAAGAGTTCCATTATTATCTACATAGAGTTCCATTATTATCTACATAGAGGCCCATTATTATCTACATAGAGGCCCATTATTATCTACATAAAGGCCCATTATTATCTACATAGAGTTCCATTATTATCTACATAAAGGCCCATTATTATCTACATAGAGGCCCATTATTATCTACATAGAGGCCCATTATTATCTATATAGAGGCCCATTATTATCTACATAGAGAGTTCCATTATTATCTACATAGAGGCCCATTATTATCTACATAGAGGCCCATTATTATCTACATAGAGGCCCATTATTATCTACAGAGGCCCATTATTATCTACAGAGGCCCATTATTATCTACATAGAGCCATTATTATCTACATAGAGTTCCATTATTATCTACATAGAGTTCCATTATTATCTACATAGAGTTCCATTATTATCTACATAGAGGCCCATTATTATCTACATAGAGGCCCATTATTATCTACATAGAGGCCCATTATTATCTACAGAGGCCCATTATCAGCAACCATCAGTCCTGTGTTCCAATAGCACGTTGTGTTGGCTAATCCAAGTTTATCATTTTAAAATGCGACAGAGGCCCAATCGAACATTACAAAACGCTTTTGCAATTATGTTAGCACAGCTGAAAACTGTTGTTCTGATGAAAGAAGCAATAAAACTGGCCTCCTGTAGACTAGTTGAGTATCTGGGGCATCAGCATTTGTGGCTTTGATTGTCGATGTTATTTTAATGGACCAAAAAAATGATTTTCTTTCAAAAACAAGGACATTTCTAAGTGACCCCAAACTCTTCAACGGTAGTGTATATATAGAAATACATGTTTAACATTTGCACCAATGGATTGGTGAAAGGCACAGGTGGCTAAGTCAAACAAGATTTTTATTAGTCGGGGACAGCCCCACTGGTAAAAGATACTAGTCCATCTTCATGTCAACGTCCTGAGGACGGCTCACCTCTCACAGTTCTGGGCGACTTTAACCTCCCCACGTCTACCTTTGACTCATTCCTCTCTGCCTCCTTCTTTCCACTCCTCTCCTCTTTTGACCTCACCCTCTCACCTTCCCCCTACTCACAAGGCAGGCAATACGCTCGACCTCATCTTTACTAGATGCTGTTCTTCCACTAACCTCATTGCAACTCCCCTCCAAGTCTCCGACCACTACCTTGTATCCTTTTCCCTCTCGCTCTCATCCAACACTTCCCACACTGCCCCTACTCGGATGGTATCGCGCCGTCCCAACCTTCGCTCTCTCTCCCCCGCTACTCTCTCCTCTTCCATCCTATCATCTCTTCCCTCTGCTCAAACCTTCTCCAACCTATCTCCTGATTCTGCCTCCTCAACCCTCCTCTCCTCCCTTTCTGCATCCTTTGACTCTCTATGTCCCCTATCCTCCAGGCCGGCTCGGTCCTCCCCTCCCGCTCCGTGGCTCGACGACTCATTGCGAGCTCACAGAACAGGGCTCCGGGCAGCCGAGCGGAAATGGAGGAAAACTCGCCTCCCTGCGGACCTGGCATCCTTTCACTCCCTCCTCTCTACATTTTCTTCCTCTGTCTCTGCTGCTAAAGCCACTTTCTACCACTCTAAATTCCAAGCATCTGCCTCTAACCCTAGGAAGCTCTTTGCCACCTTCTCCTCCCTCCTGAATCCTCCCCCCCCCTCCTCCCTCTCTGCAGATGACTTCGTCAACCATTTTGAAAAGAAGGTCGACGACATCCGATCCTCGTTTGCTAAGTCAAACGACACCGCTGGTTCTGCTCACACTGCCCTACCCTGTGCTCTGACCTCTTTCTCCCCTCTCTCTCCAGATGAAATCTTGCGTCTTGTGACGGCAGGCCGCCCAACAACCTGCCCGTTTGACCCTATCCCCTCCTCTCTTCTCCAGACCATTTCCGGAGACCTTCTCCCTTACCTCACCTCGCTCATCAACTCATCCCTGACCGCTGGCTACGTCCCTTCCGTCTTCAAGAGAGCGAGAGTTGCACCCCTTCTGAAAAAACCTACACTCGATCCCTCCGATGTCAACAACTACAGACCAGTATCCCTTCTTTCTTTTCTCTCCAAAACTCTTGAACGTGCCGTCCTTGGCCAGCTCTCCCGCTATCTCTCTCAGAATGACCTTCTTGATCCAAATCAGTCAGGTTTCAAGATTAGTCATTCAACTGAGACTGCTCTTCTCTGTATCACGGAGGCGCTCCGCACTGCTAAAGCTAACTCTCTCTCCTCTGCTCTCATCCTTCTAGACCTATCGGCTGCCTTCGATACTGTGAACCATCATATCCTCCTCTCCACCCTCTCAGAGTTGGGCATCTCCGGCGCGGCCCACGCTTGGATTGCGTCCTACCTGACAGGTCGCTCCTACCAGGTGGCGTGGCGAGAATCTGTCTCCTCACCACGCGCTCTCACCACTGGTGTCCCCCAGGGCTCTGTTCTAGGCCCTCTCCTATTCTCGCTATACACCAAGTCACTTGGCTCTGTCATAACCTCACATGGTCTCTCCTATCATTGCTATGCAGACGACACACAATTCATCTTCTCCTTTCCCCCTTCTGATGACCAGGTGGCGAATCGCATCTCTGCATGTCTGGCAGACATATCAGTGTGGATGACGGATCACCACCTCAAGCTGAACCTCGGCAAGACGGAGCTGCTCTTCCTCCCGGGGAAGGACTGCCCGTTCAATGATCTCGCCATCACGGTTGACAACTCCATTGTGTCCTCCTCCCAGAGCGCTAAGAACCCTGATCCTGGACAACACCCTGTCTTCTCAACTAACATCAAGGCGGTGGCCCGTTCCTGTAGGTTCATGCTCTACAACATCCGCAGAGTACGACCCTGCCTCACACAGGAAGCGGCGCAGGTCCTAATCCAGGCACTTGTCATCTCCCGTCTGGATTACTGCAACTCGCTGTTGGCTGGGCTCCTGCCTGTGCCATTAAACCCCTACAACTCATCCAGAACGCCGCAGCCCGTCTGGTGTTCAACCTTCCCAAGTTCTCTCACGTCACCCCGCTCCTCTGCTTTCTCCACTGGCTTCCAGTTGAAGCTCGCATCCGCTACAAGACCATGGTGCTTGCCTACGGAGCTGTGAGGGGAACGGCACCTCAGTACCTCCAGGCTCTGATCAGGCCCTACACCCAAACAAGGGCACTGCGTTCATCCACCTCTGGCCTGCTCGCCTCCCTACCACTGAGGAAGTACAGTTCCCGCTCAGCCCAGTCAAAACTGTTCGCTGCTCTGGCCCCCAATGGTGGAACAAACTCCCTCACGACGCCAGGACAGCGGAGTCAATCACCACCTTCCGGAGACACCTGAAACCCCACCTCTTTAAGGAATACCTAGGATAGGATAAAGTAATCCTTCTCACCCCCCTTAAAAGATTTAGATGCACTATTGTAAAGTGGCTGTTCCACTGGATGTCATAAGGTGAATGCACCAATTTGTAAGTCGCTCTGGATAAGAGCGTCTGCTAAATGACTTAAATGTAAATGTAACTAACAGAACTCTGCTGGTTGTCCTGGTAACAGATACCAGTGGGCATATCTATTGTATTTGTTCAAACTAAACTACAGCACTTACTTTGATGAGTCAAATCTGATCCTTTCTTCTCTTCTCCTCCTCTCACAGTTCCACTCAGACCCGTTGTTTTCCTGCAGTCCACCAGCAGCACAGACAACCTCTTCATACCCAGCAGTAACGTGCTACCAGGAGAGGTACGAAACGGGGACTCCGGGAGGGAGGAGGGGCTAGCGTTGTCCTGGTAACCATAAAGAGGGGACACAGACACATAGCATTATGGATGCTGATGTCACTGTTGAAAAAGTGCTTTACAGAAGCCCAGACCCTGAGACCAAGCTGTATGCTAGACCAAACCAAGCTGTACCATCTGGTGTTCTGATCTGGAGAGACGCCTCTCTACTTCGTCAGCATCAGGATGTTGTTGAGGCTTCCCAGAGGATCCACAATAGTCATGTCTGTCTCCTGTGTGAATGAGAACATCAAAAATATGGTAAACTTATCAACTTCTATTGCAATCAGAGAGTCTAACAGGAGGAATGAATACATATCTAAAAGGGGACTAAATTAGACACTTTAATTATGCTTTTTTATATTGTTTGTGATCAGTGGTGTAAAGTACTTAAGTAAAAAATACTTTAAAGTACTATTTAAGTAGCTTTCCGGGGAATCTGTACTTTACTATTTTTGACTAATTGTACTTTTACTTCACGACATACATAAAGAAAATGTACTTTTTACTCCATACATTTCCCTGACACCCAAAAGTACTCATTACATTTCGAAGGCTTAGCAGGAAAATGGTCCAATTTACTCACTAATCAAGAGGACATCCCCGGTAATCATTACTGGCTCTGATCTAGCGGACTCACTAAACACACGTTTCAATTGTAGATTGTCAGAGAGTTGGAGTGTGTCCCTGGCTATCCGTCAATAAAATAAACAAGAAAATGGCACCATCTGGTTTATAATATAAGGAATTTGAAATTATTTATATACTTTTGATACTTCAGTATATTTGAACTTTTACTCAAGTAGTATTTTACTGGGTACTTTTCCCACCGTTTCCCACAGTTCAATAATATATGTACCAATGGCAGATTGCCCCTTAATAAACAATTCCTACAGTACTGAACAACATATTCAAGTGTAGAACTTCAGTATAATGCCCCTTTAAAAACAACTGCATAGTTTGTGCCCGTTTTAAGACAGTACTCACTGGTGGTAATCGGATCTTCAGTCTCATTTTTCACTCCCAAAACGTCTTCCTCTTTTATTGAGATATCCTCCTCTTTTACTCCAAAAGGGTCTTCCTCCTCTTTCAATTTTACCGCATCTTCCTCCTTTTTGATTCTGAAAGGTTCTACCTCTTTTTCCACTTTGACAACCTCGTTCCCATATTCATCTTTCACTGTAATATCATCCTCTTGTTTCAATGTGATAGCCTCCTTATTCATTCTTCAAGCTGCTTTGCCTCCTTTCACCAGTTTCTTTCTCCGTCTAGATTAGTGAGTTTATGCTCCGGGAGATTAGCCTAGTGCAGTATCAATGTAACACATTTGCTAATTTAACAAGCAAATTACGTTTAAATGAACCAGTAGATATGTAAACAGAATTACGTTGAAAACACTAAGAGTAATATACACAAGATTGGTCTAAAGAGCTCCAATGTTTCGGTTTTAGGTTTGCTAGCAAAGCACAGCGTGGTCAAATCAGAAGCCTTTTGTCGCTGTTGAAGAAGCCTCCTGTCCCGTCCACTAGATTATACGTCACGCAAGAAGCATCACCTGAAAAATTCATATCGCCATCTGCTGACTGGAGTGGGTAACGCAGACTGGAAATTATGAATTCAAATGTTCAGTCTGGCAAGCAATGTTATAAGAAGTCATTTAAAAATAACCAGATGTTATGTTCTTACTTCTTACAGCCAATACTTCCCTCCAGGATTGGCCTGCCTATTAGGCAGGATTAGGTATGTATATAGACTCTCTTTTTCTACTGTGTTATTGACTTGTTAGTTGTTTTCTCCATGTGTAATTCTGTGTTGTCTGTTCACACTGCTATGCTTTATCTTGGCCAGGTCGCAGTTGTAAATGAGAACTTGTTCTCAACTAGCCTACCTGGTTAAATAAAGGTTAAATAAATACATTTAAAGAAGGTGACAGATAGAATAGGGTGACATACTCTGAGCTAAATTGACCAAGGCTCATCGCGAACAACACATAACACTTCCTATGGTGGCACATGGGCTATTTAGGCAAGTGTTGGTGTCTCCCATCTCCACAGAGGAACTCTATATCTCTGTCAGTGTGACCATCAGGTTCTTGGTAACCTCCCAGACCAAGGCCCTTCTCCCCTGATTGTGCAGTTTGGCCAGGCGGCCAGCTCTAGGAAGAGCCTTGGTGGTTCCAAACTTTTCCTTTTAAGAACGATGGAAGCCACTGTGTTCTTTGGGAACTTCAGAGAGGTAACCTCCCAGACCAAGGCCCTTCTCCCCTGATTGTGCAGTTTGGCCAGGCGGCCAGCTCTAGGAAGAGCCTTGGTGGTTCCAAACTTTTCCTTTTAAGAACGATGGAAGCCACTGTGTTCTTTGGGAACTTCAATGCGGCATATTTTTTGTTGTTGTCTCCCTTCCCCATATCTGTGCCGGCGCTCTACGGACAATTCCTTCCACTTCATGGCTTGGTTTTTGCTCTGACTTGCGCTGTAAACTGTGGGACCTTATATAGACAGGTGTGTGGCTTTCCAAATCATGTCCAATCAACTGAATCTACCACAGGTGGACTCCAATAAAGTTCTAGAAACATCTCAAGGATGATCAATGGAAACAAGATGCACCTGAGCTCAATTTCGATTCTCATAGCAAAGGGTCTGAATACTTATGTAAATAAGTTATTTCTGTTTAAAAATACATATACATTTGTAATACTTTCTAAAGGCACTGTATGTATATCCTTCAGTTACCCTAAACCTCTCCCATCTATCTCTGAAGACCATCCAGTCCTATCCTTCAGTTACCCTAAACCTCTCCCATCCCATTTCAGGTGTCTCTGGAAGGTGGTGATTGATGCAAGAATGTATACAACGTGTCTGTAATGAAAGTGAACTGTGTTTATGCATGATCAGGGGTGTATTCATTCAGCCGATTCTGTTGACAAACGTTTTTTAAACAGAACACAACCAGGATTGTAGGATTGCCAGGACAGCGGAGTCAATCACCACCTTCCGGAGACACCTGAAACCCCACCTCTTTAAGGAATACCTAGGATAGGATAAAGTAATCCTTCTCACCCCCTTAAAAGATTTAGATGCACTATTGTAAAGTGGCTGTTCCACTGGATGTCATAAGGTGAATGCACCAATTTGTAAGTCGCTCTGCTAAATGACTTAAATGTAAATGTAAATGTAGGATAAACATACGTGAATTTGTCCAATAGAACCTCTATTTCAGCTAGATGCAGGCGACAGTGTGCAAGGCGATATTGAATGTGTCACTGTTTGTCACCTCAAAATTTTCTCTCGACCTGCGTGAACCTACATTCTAAACTTTCATTCATTTGTTACCTCATGATGGGTATAGGGGAAATGTTAGTATTATGTAGTATCGGTGTTACATGAATGGAATATGAATGACAGTCGTCCAATATGCTGTAGTAGAAATAAGGCCATGCTCATGAAAACACAAATGGTCCTCCCTCATCTTAAACGGCACTGACCGCCACTGTTTGGGTGGTGGACCACTCTTGGTACACATGGGAACTGTTGAGCTGAAAACCCAGCAGCGTTGCAGTTCTTGACACAAACCGAGGCGCCTTGCACCTACTACCATACCCCGTTCAAAGTAACTTAAATATTTTGTCTTCCCCATTTACCCTCTGAATGGCACACATGCACAGTCCATGTCTCATGTCTCACGGCTTAAAATTCCTTATTTAACCCGACTCCCCCCTTCACCTACACTGACTGAAGTGGATTTAACTTGTGGCATCAATAAGGGATCGTAGCTTTAGCCTGGATTCACCTAGTCTTTCTAAGTCATGGAAGGAGCAGCTGTTCTTAATGTTTTGTCTACCCAGTGTAAAGCACTACAGATAATCAAGTGCTATTTGCATGTGATGCATTTGTTCTGTTGTTTACAGGATGATTTGTATTTTATAGAGCGTGGCTTTAAGGGAATAGTATGGTCACATCAAGATTAAACCTTATGTAAAAAATGTGTTTTAACACACTACCTATTCATAGATGTATTTATTCATCATCCACATATTCATATTAAGATCTACGTCTGTGTACAGGACAGTATTATTTGTAAGAGAAAATATATCAGCTTATTGTTAAATTATTATGACATTCTTTCCAATACAAGAGTGTAGTAACTATTTTCCAAACTGCGTTACCCACTCCAGTCAGCAGATGGCGATCTGCGTCTTTCAGGTGATGCTTCATGCGTGACGTATAATGGACTGGACGGGACCCTTCTTCAGGAAAAACAACACGGCGCCAACTCTTTCAACCACCTCGGTAGCCTGCTAGACAACATAAAACCGATAGATTGACGCTTTACACCGTGTTTGTGTACATTAGCTAATCTCAGTGTTTTAAACGCATTTCTGTTGACTTATCATCTGATGACCTTTAACCTAATGTTCTTGTTAAATTTGACGTGTTAAAGATTGATACTGAGGTTAGCACGAGGCTAGTCGCTAATGCTAACTAACTAGCTAACATCCCTGATCATGAGTTCACTAAACTACTACTCCCCTGCTGAAGAAGAGGTGGTCTGCTGGACGGAAAAAGACGCTCTGGGACTGAACATTCTCGTGGAAGATGAGGGTGTTACAGTGAAAGCAGAGGAGGCTGTTGCAGTGAAAGAAGAGGAGGCTGTTACAGTGAAAGAAGAGGAGGCTGTTACAGTGAAAGCAGAGGAGGCTGTTACAGTGAAAGAAGAGGAGGCTGTTACAGTGAAAGAAGAGGAGGCTGTTACAGTGAAAGAAGAGGAGGCTGTTACAGTGAAAGAAGAGGAGGCTGTTACAGTGAAAGAAGAGGAGACTGTTACAGTGAAAGAAGAGGAGGCTGTTACAGTGAAAGAAGAGGAGGCTATTATAGTGAAAGAAGAGGAGGCTGTTACAGTGAAAGAAGAGGAGGCTGTTACAGTGAAAGAAGAGGAGGCTGTTATAATGAAAGAAGAGGAGGCTGTTATAATGAAAGAAGAGGAGGCTGTTACAGTGAAAGAAGAGGAGGCTGTTACAGTGAAAGAAGAGGAGGCTGTTACAGTGAAAGAAGAGGAGGCTGTTACAGTGAAAGAAGAGGAGGCTGTTATAGTGAAAGAAGAGGAGGCTGTTACAGTGAAAGAAGAGGAGGCTGTTACAGTGAAAGAAGAGGAGGCTGTTACAGTGAAAGAAGAGGAGGCTGTTATAGTGAAAGAAGAGAAAGAACCTTTTAGAGAGGAAGAGGATGCTATCTTAATAAAGGTGAAGGAGGAAAACGTTTTGAGAGTGAAAGAGGAGACAGAATATCAGATTAACACCAGTGAGTACTGTCTTAAACAGGGGCACAAACTATGCCGTTGTTGAACTAATGTGGGGTTTTAAAGGGGCATTCTACTGAAGTTCTACACTTGAATAAGTTTTGTACTCTATAAATTGTTAAATGTAAAATCTGCATTTGGTACATATATTTTCGGGACTTTTAAATTAGATTTATTGAATTCTCCATGTGGTCTACATTGAAGTGCACCTCATCTAATATAACAGTCTTTTAAAATTCAATATTGGTGCATATTTTCTACTTAAAATAACAAAGGGACGCAAAAGCCACCCATTTTGTGGAACGACCCTTTTACATTTGCATCACAAACAGTATTTTAGGAAATCATGATGAAAGTGGCCATTTTAGACATATTCATGCCTCTTGTAAGACTCTATGATTGCAATAGATGGTCATCAGTTTACCATCTGTTTGATGTCCTCGTTCACACAGGAGAGAGACATGACTATCGTGGATCCTCTGGGGAGCCTCAACAACATCCTGATGCTGACGAGGCAGAGAAGAGTCTCTCCAGATCAGAACACAAGATGGTACAGCTTGGTCTGGTCTACCATACAGCTTGCTCTATTGAGGGCTGGGCTGGGTTTCTGTAAAACACTTCGTGACATCAGCATCCATAATGATATGTGTCTGTGTCCCCTCTTTATGGTTACCAGGACAACGCTAGCCCTTCCATCTTCCCGGAGTCCCCGTGTCGTGCCTCTCCCAGTAGCACCTTACTGCTGGGTAAGAAGAGGTTGTCTGTGCTGCTGGTGGACTGCAGGAAAACAACGGGGCTGAGTGGAACTGTGAGAGGAGGAGAAGAGAAGAAAGGATCAGATTTAACTCATCAAAGTAAGTGCTGTAGTTTGAACAAATACAATAGATCTGCCCACTGGTATCTGTTACCAGGACAACCAGCAGAGTTCTGTTATTTTTTTATTTTTTATTTTACTAGGCAAGTCAGTTAAGAACAAATTCTTATTTATTTTTATTTTTTTGTGTGTTTTTTGTTGTTGAATTTTACCCCTTTTTCTCCCCAATTTCGTGGTATCCCATTGTTGTAGTAGCTACTATCTTGTCTCATCGCTACAACTCCCGTACGGGCTCGGGAGAGACGAAGGTTGAAAGTCATGCGTCCTCCGATACACAACCCAACCAAGCCGCACTGCTTCTTTACACAGCGCACATCCAACCCGGAAGCCAGCCGCACCAATGTGTCGGAGGAAACACCGTGCACCTGGCCACCTTGGATAGTGTACACTGCGCCCAGCCCGCCACAGGAGTCGCTGGTGCACGATGAGACAAGGACACCCCTACCGAACAAGCCGTCCCTAACCCAGGCGACGCTAGGCCAATTGTGCGTCGCCCCACGGACCTCCCGGTCGCGGCCGGTTACGACAGAGCCTGGGCGAACCCAGGGACTCTGCCTAGGAACAGTGGGTTAACTGCCTGTTCAGGGGCAGAACGACAGATTTGTACCTTGTCAGCTCGTGGATTTGAACTTGCAACCTTTTGGTTACTAGTCCAACGCCCTAACCACTAGGCTACCCTGTTAGTTGACAGGAAGATAGACTGGTGGATATGGATGTTATGAATATCATAACACTGAAAAAGGATTCTGCCAATGAAAAGAGAGAAACCAATAGACCATATAAAACCTTGATGAAAGTTAGCTCTAGACATCATCCAAGGCTGTGCAGCAAGCAACAGCAGCCCTGAGACACCAAGACATTGTGGGGAATATCCAGCATGGAAGAGGAGGCTTTGGCCTGGCAGCAAGCAAACCAACGTTCCATAAGGCAACAACATCTGAACGCAGGAAGCTGGTGGTCGAGGAGGTGCGCAGACAGGAGGAGACTGCAAGAAGTGCAAAGGCTGTCTCTCTTGCTAAACAAGGGCAATGGACGCGGTGGGAAGGCCTGGAGAGGAGAAAGATCAACTGGAGTGAGCTTTGGCAAATGGAGGCAAGCAACATCAGCTTCATCATAAGAGCTGTTTATGATGTGCTTCCATCACCAAAAAATCTACATCAATGGTATGGCGAGGACTCGACCTGCCCCCTCTGCCCAGCTCCAGCGACTCTCAGGCATATAATGACAGGTTGCAAGACCAGCCTCTCACAAGGCCGCTACACCTGGAGGCACAATCAGGTCCTCAAGAGCCTGGCTGCAGCACTTGAGACCAAGAGGAGTGCAACCAATTCATTACCTCCAAAAACAAGCAATCCCGTCAAAACAACAACATTCATCCGGGAGGGACAGAAAAGGCCCAAGTATCCTCCTACGAAGCCAGAAACTGGACACCTAGCCATGGCCTGGGACTGGAAGATGCTTGTCGATATTGGCCAGCAACTAATTTTTGCATCTGAGATTGCTTCTACCAACCTTAGGCCAGACATGGTACTCTGGTCCCCTTCACGAAAGGCTGTGTACATCATAGAGCTCACAGTCCCGTGGGAAAACTCTGTTGAAGAGGCCTACGAGCGTAAGAAACTGCGTTACACAGAGTTGGCAGCAGACGCAACTCAGCGTGGCTGGAATGCAAAAGTCTGGCCAGTTGAAGTGGGATGCAGAGGATTCGTGGCTTCTTCCACCATCAGGTTGCTGAAAGAACTTGGAATCCATGGACAGGCTCTGCGGCAGACCGTCAGAGCAGTTTCTCAAGCAGCTGAAAGAGGCATCCAGTGGATCTGGATCAAACGGAAGGACCCTTGCTGGGCTATAACTTCATGACCCCCCACCCCCACCTGAGAACCCAATTCAGATCCCTCCAACTTGAGGAGGGCATATGAGGTATGCGGTCAGCTGTAGGTCTGGCTCAGGGAAGAGGACGCCGCTGCCTTGCATAGTCCCGTGGGACATCTTAATTGGGCATGGGACACAAGCTAAGGCTTGATCACCCTTTAGCTTTGATGAGGGTGTTTAGTGATTAAAGGCCGAAACACCCACTGATTCGAAGGCACACTACTGAGGATGTGTCCCAAAAATTGACATCTTAACCCAGTCTAAGAAATAAACCTCCCATGCCACTCTGTCAACATCACGGCAAATCTCATGTGAGTGCATTCCATCTATTGGCACACTGGACAGTTTTTAACATCTCGTCCCGTGTTTTATGATTCTGGATGTTACATTGCCTGTCCCAGTCAACCCCCCCCCCATCTTTACAAGACTTTTGAAGCGGCAGACAAAACTCCAGACACTTCAATGTGTTCTGCATTGCTTCATTAACGTCTCATCTACAGAACGTGGTAAACATGCAAATGTACAGTTGTAGTCGGACATTTACATACACCTTCGCCAAATACATTTATACTCAGTTTCACAATTCCTGACATTTAATCATAGTAAAATTTCCCTGTTTTAGGTTAGTTCACCATTTTATTTTTAAGAATGTGAAATGTCAGAATAATAGTAGAGAGATTTATTTCAGCTTTTATTTCTTTCATCACATTCCCAGTGGGTCAGAAGTTCACATACACTCAATTAGTATTTGGTAGCATTGCCTTCATCACAAGGGACTAAATGATTTAACTTGGGTCAAACGTTTCATCTCTAGGAGACAGAACGCGTCTCCTTCCTGAGCAGTATGAAGGCTGCGTGGTGCCAAAACTGGTGTTTATACCTGCGTACTGAAACTGCGTGTACAGATAAACGTGGTACCTTCAGGCGTTTGGAAATTGCAAAAAGTCCCAATGATGAACCAGACTTGTGGAGGTCTACATTTTTTTCTGATGTCTTGGCTGATTTCTTTTGATTTTCCCATGATGTCAAGCAAAGAGGCACTGAGTTTGAAGGTAGGCCTTTGAAATACATCCACTGGTACACCTCCAGTTGGCTCAATTGATGTCAATTAGCCAATCAGAAGCTTCTAAAGCCATAACATAATAATTTTCGGGAATTTTTCAAGCTGTTTAAAGGCACAGTCAACTTAGTGTATGTAAACTCCTGACCCACTGGAGTTGTGATACAGTGAATTATAAGTGAAATAAGACATTTGTGGAGTGGTTGAAAAACTAGTTTTGATTAACTTTATTGACATCGGTGTGTTGCTTACAGTTTAGTTTCCTCCACTGTCCCCATACTGGACTCAAACTGTGATCCCAGTCTGCTTCTCATCACGTGACCACTCCATCTGTGACAATGAACCTGTGGAGTGAGCAAAAGGTACCAGTTGGACAGCTCCATCTGTGACGTTTCAAGCTGTGGAGTGAGTTTAAAAGGTACCAGTTGGACAGCTCCATCTGTGACGTTTCAAGCTGTGGAGTGAGTTTACGGCACGTTCTCACCTCCGTTACACATGTTCAGGTTGACTTTCCCACGGAATCGACCATATACAGTACCAGTCAACAGTTAGGACACAACTACTCATTCAAGGGTTTTTCTTTATTTGTACTATTTTCTACATTGTAGAATAATAGTGAAGATATCAAATCTATGAAATAACACTTATGGAATCATAGAGTAACCTAAAAAGTGTTCAACATTAGGCCACACCTGTCAGGTAAATGGATTATCTTGGCAAAGGAGAAATTTTAACTAACAGGGATATAAACACATTTTGCACCGAATTTGAGAGAAATAAGCTTTAGTGGGTATGGAATAATTCTGGGATATTTCAGCTCATGAAACATGGGACCAACACTTTACATATTTATATTTTTTGTAACATCTACCCCAAATATTTCACATTCTTTTTTACTTTACCCAAAATATAATGAAATTAATGATAGTCAAAATGTGTGAACGTCTAAATTAGAAATTGGTCCATTTAAACAGCAATGTGTCGAACCCTTTCAACTACGGGGAGATGTTACTGATGTGCTTTGTATCTGTGACGTAAAAACTAGTTTTGGACTTCCACACAAAATTACTTATATGTTTAAGGAAGTGTGTAGGTCACATTCTGTATCATACAGCTATGAAGGTTCTATATTTAGAACCACTTGCTTGATAGGAATCTAGCGATGTCTGTGTCTTGAGTGTCATAGGACTGTCTAGTGTTTTGTGTTCTGACTAGTAAAACAGAAATACAAATAAGTATTGTAAACAGTAATTACTAGGAGGCTCTACAACATTTGTTTAAAATCACACAAAAATGGTTTTAAATGATGAAATGTTTGAAAGCTGGCCTCAGGTTATTGAGGGATCTGATTTGGTTTAAAGTTCATAGCAAGGCAGTTTTATCATGTGGAGATTTCATTCTGCTCTGTCTTAAAAATAAACTCTGTCTTTGGCAGGAGGAAAACCAAACTTGGACGAACCAAAGACGTCCAAACCAGCAAGTCAACACCTCTGCTCCCAGATTGGACAGAGTTTTACCAAGTCAGGAAGCCTGAAAATACATGAGGGAATACACACAGGGCAGAAGCCCTTCCTTTGCTCCCAGTGTGGGAAGAGTTTTAAGCGGTTAGACACCCTCAAAGCTCATGAGCGTATACACACAGGGGAGAAGCCTTACAAATGCTCAGACTGTGGGATGGCATTTTACTCATCACACTCACTTAAAAGTCACGCGAGAATTCACACAGGGGAGAAGCCTTTCCATTGCTCCCAGTGTGAGAAGAGTTTTAAGCGGTTAGACACCCTCAAAGCTCATGAGCGTATACACACAGTGGAGAAGCCTTTCCATTGCTCCCAATGTGGGAAGAGTTTTAAGCAGTTACTCACCCTCAAAGCTCATGAGCGTATACACACAGGGAGAAGCCTTTCCATTGCTCCCAGTGTGAGAAGAGTTTTAAGCGGTTAGACACCCTCAAAGCTCATGAGCGTATACACACAGTGGAGAAGCCTTTCCATTGCTCCCAGTGTGGGAAGAGTTTTAAGCGGTTAGACACCCTCAAAGCTCATGAGCGTATACACACAGGGGAGAAGCCTTACAAATGCTCAGACTGTGGGAAGATATATTATTCATCACACTCACTTAAAAGTCACATGAGAATTCACACAGGGGAGAAGCCTTACCTCTGCTCCCTATGTGGAAAGAGTTTTAGTCACTTTGGAAACATGAAAGCTCACGAGCGAATACACACAGGGGAGAAGCCTTACCACTGCTCCCAGTGTGGAAAGAGTTTTAACTATTCAGGAAACCTAAAAGAGCACATGAGACTGCACACAGGGGAGAAGCCTTACAAATGCTCAGACTGTGGGAAGACCTATTACTCTTCACAGTCACTTAAAATTCATGTGAGAATCCACACAGGGGAGAAGCCTTACCACTGCTCCCAGTGTGGAAATAGTTTTAGTCACTTAGGAACCCTGAAAGTTCACCAGCGACTACACACAGGGGAGAAGCCTTACCACTGCTCCCAGTGTGGAAAGAGTTTTGGCCAAGTAGGAACCCTGAAAGCTCATGAGCGAATACACACAGGAGAGAAGCCTTACCACTGCTCCCAGTGTGGAAAGCGTTTTAACCATTCGGGAAAGCTGAAAAAGCATGTGAGAATTCACACAGGAGAGAATAATTACTTCTCCTTGACTTCTTAAAATGCATCAGAGAACATACACAGTGCTCCCAGTGTCTTTCTTTAATTGTTGACTGAGAAGGTGTTTTCTTGTTTATACCATATGAATTTATATTGTACAATGTATACTCAAAAATATATTTGTGTGTTTTTATTAGAAAACATGAATTGAATATGGAGTACAGTGGTTCGTCCTTTAAAAGTTGCAGCGTACTGCAGCACAGCTTGCATGGTGCCACAGAATTCTATGGCATGTTATTTACGTGTCAACCACTGTCACCAATAATGCTAGTAAGTGCTAGTTTGACCACCAGAGGGCATCTTTGAGAAGCATTTGATTGCCTTCAATAGTGGCTGTACTAGAGAATTTAAAACTTGTTTTTGTAAGAACAATGTAAATGAGACTGATATCAAGAAATGTTTCTTTATTAATTTGATGAACCTGTTTAGGACTGGGGTTCCGCCCACCAGAAAGAGACTGCTATGGTATCAGCAGCACAATATTGTGTAGAGGACTGAGGGTGTGTTAGGGGGGGGGGGTGTTAGAATAGAATTTTAGTATTTTGTATGTCGTTATTTGCATCAAAATATATCACTGTACCAATTTGACCAATAGGGTACATTTGGGCAACTTGTGTGGGACACCTGGGTGACTTCATGCTCAATGTCATGTAGCACAAATACTGTTGCCCTCTTATGTTCTTCTTTGAAATTATCGCCAGCATCATATCTGAATGTTTGGCTGTTTATTTCCTTGTATTTTCTTCTACAAGATCTATTGTGTTATATTCTCCTACATTCAATTCACATTTACACAAACTTCAGAGTGTTTCCTTTCAAATGATACCAAGAATATGCATATCCTTTCTTCTGGGACTTAGCTACAGGTAGTAGTTAGATTAGGGTATGTCTTCAGGCGGAAATTGAGAAAAGGGGGGGCTATTCCAAACAGGTTATCCTGAACCCAGTTTCGCTAGCGGAACCCCTCGCCAACAGCCAATGAAATTTCAGCCAAATAAAAATCTACAGAAATCTCATAAATCAAAATTCTCAAACATACAAGTATTAGGCACCATTTTAAAGATAAAATTCTCGTTAATCCAGCCACAGTGTCTGATTTCAAAAATGCTTTACAGCGAAAGCTCCACAAACGATTATGTTAGGTCACCACCAACTCACAGAAAAACGCAGCCATTTTTCCAGCCAAAGAGAGGAGCCACAAAAAGCACAGATAGAGATAAAAATGAATCACTAACCTTTGATGATTTTCATCAGATGACAATCATAGGACTTTATGTTACACAATATATGTATGTTTTGTTTGATAAAGTTAATATTTATAAAAAAAATCTCATTTTACATTGGCGCGTTACATTCAGTAGTTCCAAGATGCGGTGATTGTGCAGAGAGACACATAAATTCACAGAAATACTCATTATAAATGTTGATGAAAATAGAAGTGTTATGCATGGAACTTTAGATACACTTCTTCTTAATACAACCGCTGTGTCAGATTTTTTAAAAACTTGACTGAAAAAGCATAATCTGAGAACGGCGCTCAGAGCCTAAACCAGCCAGAGAAATATCCGCCATGTTGGGTAGTCAACATTAGTCATAAATAGCATTATAAATATTCACTTACCTTTGATGATCAGTTCCACAATAAATGCTTGTTTTGTTCGATAATGTCCATCATTTATGTCCATTTATATCCAAATAGCTTCTTTTCTTGGGGCGTTTGGTAAAAAAAAAATCCAAAAACGCGTTCTGGTCCAGTCGGACGAAAAGTTCAAAAAGTTATATTACAGGTCGAATAAACTTGTCAAACTAAGTATAGAATCAATCTTTAGGATGTTTTTATCATAAATGTTCAATAATGTTCCAACCGGAGAATTCCATTGTCTGTAGAAAAGCAATGGAACGAGAGATGCCTCATGTGAAATGCGCGTGACTGAGAACGAGGCTGCTGCCAGACCCCTTAGTCAAACAGCTCTCACCCACTTCCTGTTTGGATTTTCTCCCAGGTTTTTGCCTGCCATATGAGTTCTGTTATACTCACAGACATCATTCAAATAGTTTTAGAAACTTCAGAGTGTTTTCTATCCAATACTAATAATAATATGCATATATTAGCATCTGGGACTGAGTAGGAGGCAGTTCACTCTGGGCACTCTATTCACTCTATTCATCCAACAATGAAAATGCTGCCCCCTATCCCAAGAAGTTAATATTATGGTGTTTATATTACAAAAAAAACTAAAAACCCTCTGCATTTCCGTTAGGATGGAAAATATGGCCCTGTACAACGTGACGGTCTGGAGTAGGCTACAGTACTGGGCTATTTAGCTAAAGAATCCCCGTGTCGTGCTGGCACACCGGAGAACGAGGTTCAATTCCCAGACGGGGAGGAAGGAGTAGGCTGTCCTTGTAAATAAGAATTTGTTCTTAACTGACTTGCCTAGTTAAATAAAGGTTACACTAAGAACATAACATTTCTACACCATAATTGTATGATTGTAGTCTAACCAATACCCAAACGGAGAAAACAATCTAATTAATTTATCAAGACCAGTCCCCATGCTTGTCTCAGAGCAGCACGAAACAGTGAAAAAATTGTTGGAGGCTTTTGCTTCAAATCCTATTGGTTCTAATCCTATTGCTTCTAGCTTCAATATGCTCTTTAAATGAACAAGACCTACACCACTTTAAACAGCACATTACTCAACACTAGTGAGACTCATGTCAGTAAATTGAAAAATATGACCTGACTCTCCACCAATAATTACATATAGAGGATTCTAAATGAAACCCAAATGCCGCCGCATTGGTCTCCCAGTGACGGCCGGCACGTGTATCGAACCTGCATCAGAGAGGTGTTGGTGAAGGTATATTGTCCTGATAATAGCACATAATGGGCTATTAAAATACTGTACGTGGTGTCCAGGTCAGGATAACCAAACATTTCTTTATTAAAGACTATCAGAAAGAATGTTGGTACTTATTTATTTTGATCCAAAGCCATGGATGAGTGAGTCACTCAGCTATATGTAGGTGCCCGGCTATATGACTGTGCCATCAACTTGATAGGATATAACGATATTTTGGAGGTTATTTCGTTTTCCAAAAACGAAAGTGAGTGATTGTAATCTGAATAAAGGCCAAAATAATATTTATCAAGGCCAAAACATGTATTTCTGTTTTTAGAGGGAGAGAAACGCTGGGCCAGTTGTGCTCCGCCCTGTGGGACTCCCAATCACAGTCAGATGTGATACATAATAATACTTTTTGCTGTATTATTTGTTTGGTCTTTTTACAAATATGCGCTTTTCATATAGTTTTTCGTTAAATCCAGTTCGGATTTAAGTATAACTTTTGACTGAGGCCTTTAGTGAGAGGTCTACTGCTTTACATTTACATTTAAGTCATTTAGCAGACGCTCTTATCCAGAGCGACTTACAAATTGGTGCATACACCTTATGACAACCAGTGGAACAGCCACTTGCATCTAAATCTTGTTGGGGGGGAGAAGGTTACTTACCCTACATTATTCATCTCATATGCCTATGATAGACTGGGGTTTCAGGTGACTGCATCCTTATGTGAACACATGTGTCACTGGCCACGGAACTATGCCAGTTTACTTTGTTCCACCATTGGGGGCCAGAGCAGCTCGAACAGTTTTGACTGGGCTGAGCTGGAACTGTACTTCCTCAGTGGTAGGGAGGCGATGCAGGCCAGAGGTGGATGAACCTTGCCCTTGTTTGGGTGTAGGGCCTGATCAGAGCCTGGAGGTAGATTAGGTGCCGTTATCACTGCATTGTAGGAACTAGAGCACCATGGTCTTGTAGCGGATGCGAGCTTAAACTGGAAGCCAGTGGAGAGACAAAGGAAATTTGATTTGACGTTTGACAGAATTGGGAAGGTTTGAACACCAGACGGGCTGCGGCTTTAATGGATGAGTTGTAGGGGTTTAATGGCACAGGCAGGGAGCCCAGCCATTACAGCATTGTTTTAGTAATCAAGACGGGAGATGACAAGAATGCCTGGAGAGTTTCCTGCGCCGGCACCATTATGAATGCAATGCCCCCAAAGTGTTGCTCTGAGCATGAACCTACAGGAACGGGACACCGCCTTCCTGTTCCCTTTGAGAACGTCAGGGTGTTGTCCAGGATCACGCCAAGAACCTTAGCGCTCTGGGAGGAGGACACAATGGAGTTGTCAACCGAACGAGATCATGGAAGAGGGCAGTCCTTCCCGGTGAAGGAAGAGGAAGATGTTTGCTGGGAGGTTCAGCTTGAGGTGGTGATCCGTCATTAACACTGATATGTCTTAAGACATGCAGAGATGCGATTGAACACCTGGTCATCAGAAGGGGGAAAGGAGAAGATTAATTGTGTGTCAGTCTGCATAGCAATGTTAGGAGAGACCATGTGAGGTTATGACAGAGCCAAGTGACTTTTTGTGTCCCTAGCAAATAAGAGATCCTAGAACAGAGCCCTTCTGGACACCAGTGGTGAGACACTGTGTTAACAAACCTCGAAAGACAGAATGCCATACAACACTCCTTCCGCCACCTGCTTTTAAATGTCAGGTAAAACTAAATGCATGCTCTTCAACGCGAGATGCCCAACTCGGAGAGGGTGGAGAGGAGGATCTGATGGTTCACCTAGAATATCGAAGGCAGCCGATAGGTCTAGAAATGACCAGAGGTGTTTGGTTAGCTTTAAACAGTGCGGAGCGCTTCCAGACTCAGAGAAGAGCATCTCAGTTGAATGACTAGTCTTGAAACCTGACTGATTTGGATCAAGAAGGTCATTCTGAGAGAGATAGCGGTAGAGCTGGCCCTCGTAAAACACGCTCAAGAGTTTTGGAGAGAAAAGAGAAGGGATACTGGTCTGTAGTTGTTGACATCGGAGGGACAGTGCCATCCGTTTTTCAGAAAGGGTGCAACTCTCCCTACATCTTGAAGACGGGAGGGACCCACTGGCTCAGGTGAGTTGATGAGCGAGGTGAGGTAAGGGAGAAGGTCCCGGATCTCAGCTCACTGGTCACCAAAGAAGAGACCCATAGCATATGGTCAAGCAGGCAGGTTGTTGGGCTGGTCATCCCCAAAGACGCAAGATTTCATCTGGAGAGCTGGGGAGAAAGAGGTCAGTTCATCTAGGGAGTGTGAGCAGAACCACTGTAACTTTGAATTAGCAAAAATCGAGGATGGATGTCATCGACCTATCTCCCTTCAAAATGGTTGAGCTCATCTGTCAGAGCAGCTTAGGAGGGACTGGGGAGGTTCAGGAGGGAGGTAGAAGGTGGCAAAGAGCTTCCTACTTCATCCCCATATGTTTTTTATTTAGAGTGGTTTGAAAGTGGCTTTATCAGCAGAGACAGAGGAGGAAAATGTAGAGAGGAGGGAGTGAAAGGATGCCAGGTCCGCAGGGGATGGCCTATTTATTCCATTACCGCCCTAGCTCTGTTCTGTGAGCTCACTGTACATTGATTTTTCTATTGTGTTAGACTGTACATTTGTTTATGTGTAACTCTGTGTTGTTTTTTGGGACACTCAATGCAGTATCTTGGAGGTCGGAGTTGTAAATGAATCAGGGAGATAGGTTGGTTAGAAAGGTTAAGCAAATACAAGATAAGAAATAGGATGGAAGAGGTTCTATAGTAGCAAGGAGAGAGACCGAGAGGTTGGGACGGCTCAATCCATCCAGAGGGGCTAGTCATAGGCCTTGGATGAAAGAGCTGTAATGAAAAGGATACAAGGTAGTGGTGATAGACTTCATGGGAGTTCAATGAGGTTAGTGGAAGAACAGCATCTAGTAAAGATGAGGACCTCAAGCGATTGCCTGCCTTGTGAGTAGGGGGGAAGGTGAGAGGGTGAGGTCAAAAGAGGAGAGGTAGTTGAAAGAAGGAGGCAGACATGGAATGAGTCAAAGGTAGATGTGAAGACGGAGGACTATGGCCCAGAACTGTGAGAAGTGAGCCGTCATCTGCTAAGCTGTTGCTATGAAGATCAAGCTTTGATGAACTCTCCGAGGGAACCCGCCCTAAGGTTAAAGTCGAGGGCTTATAATATCATAGAACAGGGGTTATGTTAAGCTTGAAAGGGCTGGTAACTGTGACAGCATGGAATCCTAAGGAGGCTAATGTCAGATGGGTAAGGGGAGAATAGAGAAAGACCACTTGGGAGAGATGAGGATCCGGTGCCACCACCATTGACCAGAAGCTCTATTATGTGCGAGAACACGTGGGCGGAAAAGAGCAGTAGGAGTAGCAGTGTTATCTGTGGTGATCCATGTTTCCGTATTAATAAAAATGTCAAGGGACTGGAGGGAGGCAATCAAAATGAGATGAACTCTGCCTTGTTGGCCAACAATTGGCAGTTCCAGAAAAATACCAGTGACCTGTATAACTACAAATAATTTAGGTTAAAGAGCAGCTGGGAAAGGTTAGTGGCGAGGCTGTACGCGGTATGGAGCAGTACAGAGTCTGTGCAGAGAGGAGAGACAGGGATTACCATTACAGAGTCACATGTGGACAGGCTATAGAAAAGGCTACGCTAATGCAAGGAAATTGGAATGACAGGCGGTACCAGTACAGAGTCAGAAAGTTAAGGCTGTACGTAGCAAGAATCTTATTGACTAAAAGAGTCAAATGTGGAGGGTATGCTAACAGGAGGCTAGCTGGCAGAGTCAATGTGGAGGCTACACTACAGGAATCAAGTCGTACAGAGTGTAATAATGTCTACAGTGCTGCTATTCAGGAGGTAGCGGAACAGAGCAGTGTGGTTTACGTATACAGGAGTTAAAAGAACAGAGTCAATGTGGAGCTGGCTAGTAACCTACAGGAAATCGGTCAGACTACAAAGGCTATATCTTTGAGAACAACAGAGTCAATGTGGAGCTATATACAGATACAAACAAATCAAACCGTTGAGGCTAATGAAATGAAAATGTGATACTACCTGACCGAGTGATTGGAGGCTATATACAGGAGGTACCAGTTGAGTCAATGCTAGGCAGAGTCTCCTACGTTAAGGACAGAGTCAAATAGCTGGCTAGCTAACCTCAGGAGGTAACATAATCAGAGTCAAGGCTAGGGTATATACCGGTGATTGAATTCAGGAGAAACCAATATCTTGAAACAAAGTGGAGGCTATAAACTAGCAGACAGCTAGCTAACACTGAACTAATCAAGTCGTACAGTTGAGTGAATAGGTGACTACAGTGATGCTAATTTAAGCGTTCTAGCGTCTGTGCTCCTGGAAAGCGAATAGCAGTGAAGACGTTAGAGCGAAATATCTGATAATTATGCAATTATCTCTGATACAAAAAAGTGGACGGCTATGTAGCTGCGCTAAGAAGAATTGCTAAGATTAGACAAATCAACCGTTGTACTATAATGAAATGTAATGACAAAGTTATACAACCTGCAGAGCTAAGTGCAATGCGACCGCTCGCTCCAATTATTTTGCCACTATTAATATTGAATAATATCCGCACTCCGAATTAATATCTACAGGGCATTTTTCACGCCATTATTAGTTACATTGTTTTAGTTTGAACGTATCACAGGCACTAAGAATGTGGGAGAGTTTGCAAAGTTGTTAAAGATTGATACTGAGGCACCATTATGAATGCAATGCCCCTTAAAGTGTTGCTCTGTGCTACCCAGTGGGGTGGGGGTCCAACCCCTTCCTCCTCCCTTTCCCATAGGGTGTTACAGTGAAAGACGAAAAGAACCTTTCAGAATGGAAGAGAAGGCTGTTATAGTGAAAGAACATTTTAGAGAGGAAGAGGATGCTGTCTCAATAAAGGTGAAGGAGGAAGACGTTTTGGGAGTGAAAGAGGAGGAGACAGAATATCAGATTAACACCAGTGAGTACTGTCTTAAACAAGGGCACAAACTGTTGTTGAACTAATGTGGGGTTTTTAATGGGCATTCTTACTGTAGGAATTGTTAAATGGTCGATCTGCCATTGGTTCATATGTTTTTGGAACTTTTCAATTAGATGTATTGAATTCTCCATGTGTTCGACATTAAAGTTCCCCTCATCTAGTATAACAGTCTTTTAAAATTCAATATTGGTGCATATGTTCTACTTAAAATATAAAAAGGCACCCATTTTGTGGAACAACCCTTTTACATTTGCACCACAAATATTCTTTTAGGAAATCAAGATGAAAGTGGCCATTTTAGGCCCTTTTTAGACATATTCATGCCTCTTGTAAGACTCTGTGATTGCAATAGAAGATCATAAGTTTACCATCTGTTTGATGTTCTCATTCACACAGGAGAGAGACATGACAATGGTGGATCCTCTGCGGAGCCTCAACAACATCCTGATGCTGACGAGGCAGAGAAGAGTCTCTCCAGATCAGAACACCAGATGGTACAGCTTGGTCTGGTCTAGCATACAGCTTGGTCTGGTCAAGCATACAGCTTGGCCTGGTCTAGCATACAGCTTGCTTTATCGGCTTGGGCTGGGTTTCTGTAGAGCACTTTATGATAACAGTGACATCAGCATCCATAATGATGTGCATCTGTGTCCCCTCTTTATGGTTACCAGGACAACGCTAGCCCTTCCAGCCTCCCCGGAGTCCATGTGTCGTGCCTCTCCCGGTCGCACCTTACTGCTGGGTATGAAGAGTTTGTCTGTGCTGCTGGTGGACTGCAGGAAAACAACGGGGCTGGAGTGGAACTGTGAGAGGAGGAGAAGAGATGAAAGGATCAGATTTGACTCATCAAAGTAAGTGCTGTAGTTTAGTTTGAACAAATACAATAGATCTGCCCACTGGTATCTGTTACCAGGACAACCAGTGGAGTTCTGTTAGTTGACAGGAAGATAGACTGGTGGATATGGATGTTATGAATATCATAACACTGAAAAAGGATTCTGCCAATGAAAAGAGAGAAACCAATAGACCATATAAAACTTTGATGAAAGTTAGCTTTAGAGAGAAAATTTCAAGATGATCCAATGTAAGGTGCTTGTTTTACAAAAACTTATCCTTAAAACATTATGGATATTACATTGCCTGTCCCAGTCAACAACCCCTATCTTTACAAGACTGTTGAACAGGCAAACTAAACTCTAGACACTGTTAATTAATTAACTAATACAGAGGAAAGCTGTGATCAGGCTTATAGGGAAGGACATTCAATAAACACAGCACTTAAAAATGACTGATTGGCTGAGAGAAATTGATGATTATAAAAATATTGTTTGGGCTGTTTTGTTAGACTTCAGTGCGGCTTTTGACATTATCGATCGTCGTCTGCTGCTGAAAAAACGTATGGCTTTACACCCCCTGCTATATTGTGGATAAAGAGTTTTTAAAAAACAATTAACCTTTTATTTAACTAGGCAAGTCGGTTAAGAACAAATTCTTATTTTCAATGACGGCCTAGGACTGCCTTGTTCAGGGGCAGAACGACTGAGTTTTACCTTGTCATCTCGGGGATAAGATCCAGCAACCTTTTGGTTACTGGCCTACCGCTCTAACCACTAGGCTACCTGCCGCCCCAGAGCCACCTGTCTAACAGAACACAGAGAGTGTTCTTTAATGGAAGTCTGTACAACAGAATCAAGGTAGAATCAGGAATTCCCCAGGGCAGCTGTTTGGCACCTACCTTTTTCAATCTTTACCAACAACATGCCAATGACATTTGAGTAAAGCCAGTGTGTCTGTATGCGGATGAATCAACATTGTACACGTCAGTTACCACGGAAACTGAAATGACAGCAACACTTTCAAAGAGCTGCAGTGAGTTTCAGAATGGGTGGCAAGGAATAAGTTATTCCTAAATATTTCAGATTACCTTAAATTACATGGCCTACTATGCTAATTCTGTAGCGCTATTGTTAGAGGGGGGTAAAGATCAAGTTTTGTTGGGGCGCCAGGCAGGTATTAACCCTAGTTATTAAAGTTAGTTGAATAGATAGAGTAGTGCTTCCAGACACATTCTAAACATGATGGAGTCTTAAAGGAGGACTTTAGCATCTAATGATGAATTACTATGGAGTCTGATGCTTTAAAGGAGAAGTTTACCCAAAATCCAGTAACTTCTAAGTGATTCCATACATTGAAACTAGTCCAGTGATTTTTTTCAGTTTTAGAAACTTCCGAGTATTTCTCTCCAATATGCATAGTAATATGCATATATTAGCTTCTTGGCCTGAGTAGCAGGAAGTTTACTCTGGGCACACTTTTCATCTGAACGTGAAAATGCTACCCCCTATCCCAAACAGGTTAAAGTAGGACTGTAGCATCTAATGATGAAACATTATAATATAAATAATATATGCCATTTAGCAGACGCTTTTATCCAAAGCGACTTTGGAGTCATATAAAGGAGGCTTGTTGCATCTGATGATGAATTACTATGGAGTCTGATGCTTTAAAGAAGAAGTTTACCCAAAATCCAGAAACTCCTAGGTGATTCCATACATTGAAACTAGTCCAGTGGATTTTGTCCCTCTCCCCCCCTGTGGTGCTGTACTGAAACAGCTGCTCTCCCTCTCTCTTCCTGTAGTGCTGTACTGAAACAGCTGCTCCCCCTCTTTCTCCCTGTAGTGCTGTACTGAAACAGCTGCTCTCCCTCTCTCTCCCTGTAGTGCTGTACTGAAACAGCTGCTCTCCCCCTCTCTCTCCCTGTAGTGCTGTACTGAAACAGCTGCTCCCCCTCTCTCTCTCTCCCTGTAGTGCTGTACTGAAACAGCTGCTCTCCCTCTCTCTCTCTCCCTGTAGTGCTGTACTGAAACAGCTGCTGCTCTCCCTCTCCCTCTCTCTCCCTGTAGTGCTGTACTGAAACAGCTGCTCTCCCTCTCTCTCCCTGTAGTGCTGTACTGAGACAGCTGCTCTCCCTCTCTCTCCCTGTAGTGCTGTACTGAAACAGCTGCTCCCCCTCTCTCTCCCTGTAGTGCAGTACTGAAACAGCTGCTCTCCCTCTTTCTCCCTGTAATGCTGTACTGAAACAGCTGCTCTCCCTCTCTCTCCCTGTAGTGCTGTACTGAAACAGCTGCTCCCCCTCTCTCTCCCTGTAGTGCTGTACTGAAACAGCTGCTCTCCCTCTCTCTCCCTGTAGTGCTGTACTGAAACAGCTGCTCCCCCTCTCTCTCCCTGTAGTGCTGTACTGAAACAGCTGCTCTCCCTCTCTCTCCCCTGTAGTGCTGTACTGAAACAGCTGCTCTCCCTCTCTCTCTCCCTGTAGTGCTGTACTGAAACAGCTGCTCTCCCTCTCTCTCCCTGTAGTGCTGTACTGAAACAGCTGCTCCCCTCTCTCTCCCTGTAGTGCTGTACTGAAACAGCTGCTCCCCTCTCTCTCCCTGTAGTGCTGTACTGAAACAGCTGCTCTCCCTCTCTCTCCCTGTAGTGCTGTACTGAAACAGCTGCTCTCCCTCTCTCTCCCTGTAGTGCTGTACTGAAACAGCTGCAAAAACTTGACTAGTGACATTGCTGGATGCAGGCCTCGCTCTGCTGCTTTGCCAGTTAATTTGTTATTTTATTAAAACTATGGCCTTTGTCTTTCACCTGGAGTTGTTTGTTTATGTCTGAGAAAAAAAACACCTTTCAACTCATAAAACATACAAAATAAACTCAGCAAAAAAATGTACGTATCTTTTCAGGGCCCTGTCTTTCAAAGATTATTGGTAAAAATCCAAATAATGTCACAGATCTTTATTGTAAAGGGTTTAAACACTGTTTCCCATAGTTCAATGAACCATAAACGATTAATGAACATGCACCTGTGGAACGGTCGTTAAGACATCAACAGCTTGCAAACGGTAGCCAATTAAGGTCACAGTTATGAAAACTTAGGACACTAAAGAGGCCTTTCTACTGAATCTGGAAACACCAAAGAAAGATGCCCAGGGTCCCTGCTCAACCGTGTGAATGTGCCTTAGGCATGCTGCAAGGAGGCATGAGGACTGCAGATGTGGCCAGGGAAATAAATTGCAATGTCTGTACTGTGAGACGCCTAAGACAGCGCTACAGTGAGACAGGACGGACAGCTTATCGTCCTCGCAGTGGCAGACCACGTGTAACAACACCTGCACAGGATCGCGACATCCGACCATCACACCTGCGGAACAGGTACAGGATGGCAACAACAACTGCCCAAGTTACACCAGTTACACCAGGAACGCTCAGACTGTCCTCAATAGGCTGAGAGGGCTGGACTGAGGGCTTGCAGGCCTGTTGTAAGGCAGGTCCTCACCAGGCATCAATGGCAACAACGTCGCCTCTGTCACAAGGTGGAGGGGACGTCATGGTCTGGGGCAGTGTGTCACAGCATCATCAGACTGAGGTTGTTGTCATTGCAGGCACTCTCAACGCTGTGCGTTACAGGGAAGACATCCTCCTCCTCGTGGTACCCTTCCTGCATGCTCCTGACAATGCCACCAGCCATACTGCTCGTTCTGTGCGTGATTTCCTGGTAGCATCTCACTGTACCTGGTGCTTCCTGCATGCTTAATGACACCAGATTTTTTATTTATTTTTATTTCCCTTTATTTAACCAAGTCAGTTAAGAACAAATTCTTATTTTCAATGACTGTTCAGGGGCAGAACGACAGATTTGTACCTTGTCAGCTCGGGGATATGATTTTTCCTGGTAGCATCTCACCACTTTGTTACTGAGGAGGTTCAGGAGGATGGATTATCTTGGCAGAGAATAAATGTTGACTAACAGGGATGTAAAAAATTCTGCAATCCTTTTTTCAGCTCATTAAACATCCAACACTTTACGTGTTGCGTTTATAATTTGTTTATTGTAGTTACTATCAGTTTTAGGAACATCTTTCCAAATATTTCACTTTATTTTTACTTTACCCAAAATATGACATCAGCGATAATCAAAATGTTGAAAATCTGTGAATGTCTAAATAAGAAATTGGTCCATTTAAACAGCAATGTGTCGAACCCTTTCAACTACGGGAGATGTTACTGATGTGCTTTGTATCTGTGACGTAAAAACTAGTTTTGGACTTCCACTTAAAATTACTTATTTACTTATGTTATGTTTAAGGAAGTGTGTACAGTCGTGGCCAAAAGTTTTGAGAATGACACAAATTTAAATTTTCACCAAATCTGCTGCCTCAGTTTGTATGATGGCAATTTGCATATACTCCAGAATGTTATGAAGAGTGTTCAGATGAATTGCAATTAATTGCAAAGTCCCTCTTTTCCATGCAATTGAACTGAGTCCCCCCCAAAACTGGGAGCTTCAAAAGGAGGGTGGTGCTTGGAATCATTGTTCTTCATATGTCACCCACGGTTACCTGCAAGGAAACACGTGCTGTCATCATTGCTTTGCACAAAAAGGGCTTCACAGGCAAGGATATAGCTGCCAGTAAGATTGCACCAAAATCAACCATTTATCGGATCATCAAGAACTTCAAGGAGAGCGGTTCAATTGTTGTGAAGCAGGCTTCAGGGCGCCCAAGAAAGTCCAGCAAGTGCCAGGACCGTCTCCTAAAGTTGATTCAGCTGCGGGATCAGGGCACCAACAGTACAGAGCTTGCTCAGGAATGGCAGCAGGCAGGTTTGAGTGCATCTGCACGCACAGTGAAGCGAAGACTTTTGGTGTCAAGAAGGACAGCAAGGAAGCCACTTCTCTCCAGGAAAAACATCAGGGACAGACTGATATTCTGCAAAAGTTACATGGATTGGATCCTCCGAGAGCAACTTCTCCCAACCATCCACGAACAGTTTGGTGATGAACAATGCCTTTTCCAGCATGATGGAGCACATTGCCATAAGGCAAAAGTGATAACTAATTGGCTCGGGGAACAAAACATCAATATTTTCGGTCCATGGCCAGGAAACTCCCCAGACAGTAATCCCATTGAGAAATTGTGGTCAATCCTCAAGAGGCGGGTGGACAAACAAAAAGCAACAAATTCTGACAAACTCCAAGCATTGATTATGCAAGAAGGGGCTGCCATCAGTCAGGATGTGGGCCAGAAGTTAATAGATAGCATGCCAGGGCGGATTGCAGAGGTCTTGAAAAAGAAGTGTCAACACTGCAAATATTGACTCTGCATCAACTTCATGTCATTGTAAATAAAAGCCTTTGACACTTATGAAATGCTTGTAATTATACTTCAGCATTCCATAGTAACATCTGACAAAAATATCTAAAGACACTGAAGCAGCAAACTTTGTGGAAATTAATATTTTTCATTCTCAACTTTTGGCCACGACTGTAGGTCGCATTCTGTATCATACAGCTATGAAAGTTATATATTCAGAACTACCTGCTCGATTGGAATCCAGTGACGTCTGTGTCTTGAGTGTCCTAGAACTGTTTATTTGTTTGTGTTCTGACGAAAACAGAATGAATAAATAAGTAGTGTAAACATTATCAGTAATTACCAGGAAACTCTACAACATTTGTTTTAAAATCACACTAAGATTGTTAAAACTGGTCTTAGGTTATTGAGGGATCTGATTAGGATTTACCCTCGTTTTATATGTGGAGGTTTCATTCGGGTCTCTATTTTTAAAAAATGAACTGTCTTTGGCAGGAGAAAGACCAGACTCAGAGGAACCAGAGCCAGGGACGTCCAAACCAGCAAGAAGACACCAGTGTTCCCACTGTGGAAAGGGTTGTAACCACTTAAATGAGCTTAAACGACATGAGAGAATACACACAGGGAGAAGCCTTACCACTGTTCCCAGTGTGGAAAGGGTTTTAACGATTTGGGAAAGCTGAAACGACACGGGAGAATACACACAGGGGAGAAGCCTTACCACTGCTCCCAGTGTGGAAGGCGTTTTAACGATTTGGGGAAGCTGGAACGTCACGAGAGAATGCACAGGGGGAGAAGCCTTACCACTGCTCCCAGTGTGGAAAGGGTTGTAATGATTTGGGGAAGCTGAAACGACACGAGAGAATACACACGGGGAAAAGCCTTACCACTGCTCCCATTGTGGAAAGCGTTTTAACGATTTGGGGAAGGTGAAACGACATGAGAGGATACACACAGGGGAGAAGCCATACCATTGCTCTCACTGTGGAAAGTGTTTCAACCAGTTAGGGACCCTGAAACAGCACAAGATAATACACACAGGGAGAATCGTTACCACTGCTCCCAGTGTGGAAAGGGTTTTCACGATTTGGGGAAGCTGAAACGACATGAGAGAATACACACAGGGGAGAAGCCTTACCAGTGCTCGCAATGTGAAAAGATGTATAGCGAGAAAGGACACCTGAAAGCCCATGAGAAAATTCACACAGGGAGAAGCCTTACCAATGCTCCCAGTGTGGAAAGTGTTTCACCTGGGCAGGGTATCTGAAAAACACGAAAGAATACACACAGGGGAGAAGCCTTACCACTGCTCCCAGTGTGGCAAGTGTTTCAACGGGGCAGGGGATCTGAAAAACACGAAAGAATACATACAGGAGAGAAGCCTTACCACTGCTCCCGCTGTGTCAAGTGTTTTAACCAGTTAGGGGCCCTGAAACAGCACGAGAGAATACACACAGGGAGAAGCCTTACCACTGCTCCCAGTGTGGCAAGTGTTTTAACCAGTTAGGGACCCTGAAACAGCACAAGATAATACACACAGGGGAGATGCATTACCACTCCTCCCAGGATGCAAAGCTTTTGCCCATTTTGCCTGAAATAACATGAGACACAGAGGAGAAGGCTTACAGAAGGTTAGATTTTGGGAAAACATATTACTGAAAATCAAAATGTCATTAGAGAATCCACAGAGGAGAAGGCTTACATGTATATTGATGTTTCAGATTCATTGACTCACAATTCATCAGAGAACATTGCCTTATATTGTTGCCTTATAATGTGTTAAACTGTTTTTACCAGATGAAATTGCTTCTTCCAATTATTGATAAACATGTACCTGTTAAGAAACTGACTGTTAGATATGTTAAGACTCCATGGATTGATGAGGAATTTAAAAACTGTATGTTTGAAAGAGTTGGGGCAAAAGGAGTGGCTAATAAGTCTGGCTGCACATCTGTACTGCAAATTGAGAAATTATGTGACTCAACAAAAATAATAAACTTATTAAGAAAAAACAACACAGCAGCTAAGATGCTATATATAAGAAGAATAGATTTGAAAAAACATCATGAAAGAAAAGCAGAGCAAGTATTGCATTTTGTAAAGTTAGTGTGGGAGATATTGGTATCGATCAATAATGACAAACCTCCTGGCATTGACAACTTAGATGGAAAGCTACTGAGGACAGTTGCTGACTCTATAGCCACTCCTATCTGACATATTTTTAATATGAGCCAAGAGGAAAGTCTTTGTTCTCAGGCCTGGAGGGAAGCCAAATTAATCCACTACCTAAGAGTGGTAAAGCTGCCTTTACTGGTTCTAACAGCAGACCTATAAGCTGGCAGCAAGCTCTAAGCAAACTGTTGGGGAAAAATGGTTTGAACAAATACAATGCTATATTTCTGTAAAAAATGAACAACATACTTTCAGCATGCTTATAGAGAAGGACACTCAACATGTACTGCACTGACACAAATGACTGATGATTGGTTGAGAGAAATTGATAACAACAAGATTGTGGGAGCTCTATTGTTAGATTTCAGTGCAGCCTTTGATATTATTGACCATAACCTGTTGTTTAAGAATGTGTGTGCTATGGCTTTTCAACCTCTGTCATAATGTGGATTCAGAGCTGTCTATCTAATAGAACTCAGAGGGTTTTTAATGGAAGCTTTTCTAATGTCAAACATATGAAGTGTGATGTACTGCAGGGCAGCTCTCTAGGCCCTCTACTCTTTTCTATTTTTACCAATGGCCTGCCACTGGCATTAAACAAAGCATAAATAAACAGCAAACCTGGTTTCAAAAAACAGATAAAGCAACACCTCTCCCCTATTTGACTTAGGTAGCTTGTGTATATGCATTGATATGGAGGCTACGTGTGCCTTTTACAACATGTATGTAGTTCTGTCCTTGAGCTGTTCTTGCCTATTGATGTTCTGTATTATTGTCACGCCATAGAGAGGCTTATTATTCTCTATTTTGGTTAGGCCAGGGTGTGACTCGGGTGGGAATTCCAGTTTCTTTATTTCTATGTTTTCTATTTCTTTGTTTTTGGCGGAGTGTGGTTCCCAATCGGAGGCTGTCTATCGTTGTCTCTGATTGGGAATCATACTTAGGCAGCCTTTTTCCACCTGTGTTTTTTGGGTAGTTGTTTTCTGTATAATTAATTTGTTCGAATGTTGTTTGATTAAATAAAAATCATGAACACTTACCACGCTGCGCTTTGGTCCATGCCTTCCGACGAGAGAAGTGACAATTATGTGTCATGTTTTGTGTTGACCGCAGGAGGGTAGCTGCTGCTTTTTGCAACAGCTAATGGGGATCCTAGTAAAATACCAAATACCAAACTGTTATTCTCTCTCTGAGCTCAGAAATAAAGAATCTTGGTTTGACTTGGACTCCAGCAGATCCTTATATTACAATATCCACTACAACTCACCCACAGATTGCTGTTTCATGATTGTCTCAATGAAGAGTTCCTCATTCCACTTTCCTGTGGGATTTTACAAGCCTCCCACTGGTTGAATAAACATTGTTTCCACATCAAATTAAAAAAACATCCTTAACATAGAAGGTTCATCAATCTTCATCCCTAAACTAGCAACATTAACTATTGTCTATTGTTATTCTCAATTACATTCCTGGCCTTATGAAATCCTGACTAAATACAATGTTCCCACCAGCAACCATTTGTTTATTCAATTATATTTCTCATTAAGATGAATATTGTTTTAATTCTGCATGGGTCACGCATTGCTTTGGTCATGTGTTCCCTTATGGGTCAATGATTGTAATTAGAATATAGCAATGATGCTCTGTCCTCAATCACTTACAGTTTCTCTGGAAAGTATTCAGACCCCTTGACTTGTAGGTTTAGGTCATCAGTAAAGGGGACATCTTAAATATTACAATGACCCTTTCAAAGACAGACATCCCCCGGACCTCCCCCTATAACTATTTTTAAAAGGGTAAAAATGATCTGTTTTCTATAGCATTAAGGTCAGGGCGTTGTGATGCCCACTCCAATACCTTGACTTTGTTGTCCTTAAGCCATTTTGCCACAACTTTGGAAGTATGCTTGGCGTCATTGTCCATTTGGAAGACCCATTTGCGACCAAGCTTTAACTTCCTGACTGATGTCTTGAGATGTTGCTTCAATATATTCACATAATTTTCCTCCCCCATGATGCCATCTATTTTGTGAAGTGCCCCAGTCCTTCCTGCAGCGAAGCACCCCACAACATGATGCTGCCACCTGTGTGCTTCACGGTTGGGATGGTGTTCTTCGGCTTGCAAGCATCCCCTTTTTCCTCCGATCATAACGATGGTCATTATGGCCAAACAGTTCTATTTTGTTTCATCAGACCAGAGGACGCCTTCAGGCGTTTGGAAATCGCTCCCAAGGATGAACCAGACTTGTGGAGGTCTACCATTTTTCTGAGATCTTGGCAGATTTGTATTTATTTTTCCATGATGTCAAGTAAAGAGGCACTGAGTTTCAAGGTAGGTCTTGAAATACAGGTGATCTTCAAATTGACTCAAATGATGTCAATTAGCCTATCAGAAGCTATAGACATCATTTTCTGGAATTTTCCAGGGCTGTTTAAAGGCACAGTCAACATAGTGTATGTAAACTTCTGACCCACTGGGATTGTGTAATAATCTGTCTGTAAACAATTGTTGGAAAAATGACTTGTGTCATTAACACATATGTCCTAACCGACTTGCCAAAACTATAGTTTGTTAACAAGACATTTGTGGAGTTGTTGAAAAATGAGTTATAATGACTCCAACCTAAGTGTATGTAATCTTTAGCTTCAACTGTAAATACTGTATCCTTCACTATCTATTCTTCACTGTGTATTGCATCTTAGCTGCTGTGTTTCTGCTCATCCATGTTTTATACTTCTATATTTCCCATTCCTTTACTGGATTATGTGTATTAGGTTTAGTTGTGGAATTTGTTAGATATTATCTGTTTGATACTGCTGTACTGTTGGACTTAGAATCACAAATAATTTTCACACAACTGGCAACCAGTGACTGGTGATATTTAGTGTTTCACCCAACTGGCAACCTAAATCCAATGACGGTGGACATTTTGTGTTTATTTCATGTTGAATTCACTTTAGTTGACGAATCAAAGAAATGTAAATAGAAACTAGATGTTGAACTGATGTCTGTGCCCAGTGGGACGGTTTGAATAAGCAGCAGGTTTTGGATCAATATCCACCTTAGTAGCTAAATTTCCGTGGAATTTGCGACAGATTTTCATGTGAATATTCTCAAATCTGCATGAAACAATATACGCATTTTCCCACCGGAAACGTTGGCATCAAACAGGTTTATTGCGGATAAAAGTCTGCGTGATAAAGTAGTGCACGGAAAAAGTTTTGCTGTTGAATTCCCATGAACTGAATGAAAAATGCAAGTTGAATGGGTTTCCATCGCATTTTCAACTCTACTGATGGTTTTGAAAAAGCGTTGAGTTATATAGCAAACGTGCTCTTGTCCCGTTCACTTTAGCCAACAGCTCAAAGATACAGTGCTGGTAGGCTACCTACATGATGACATTATTATGGATGAGAGAGATATTATTTTATTGTCATACATATCCTGTTTCCATCAGCCCGGTCATTACTTTGGAAATTGTTGGATCAATATCCACCTTCATGATGTGGATGAAGCCTGATTTGGAATGTCTGAGTAGTTCTATATGATGTCATAATACACCCTCTGATAATCAAGTGATATTTGGAATGTCTGAGTAGTTCTATCTGATGTCATAATACACCCCTCTGATAATCAAGTGATATTTGGAATGTCTGAGTAGTTCTATCTGATGTCATAATACACCCCTCTGATAATCAAGTGATATTTGGAATGTCTGAGTAGTTCTATATGATGTCATAATACACCCCTCTGATAATCAAGTGATATTTGGAATGTCTGAGTAGTTCTATATGATGTCATAATACACCCCTCTGATAATCAAGTGATATTTGGAATGTCTGAGTAGTTCTATCTGATGTCATAATACACCCCTCTGATAATCAAGTGATATTTGGAATGTCTGAGTAGTTCTATATGATGTCATAATACACCCCTCTGATAATCAAGTGATATTTGGAATGTCTGAGTAGTTCTATATGATGTCATAATACACCCTCTGATAATCAAGTGATATTTGGAATGTCTGAGTAGTTCTCTGATGTCATAATACACCCCTCTGATAATCAAGTGATATTTGGAATGTCTGAGTAGTTCTATATGATGTCATAATACACCCTCTGATAGTGATACATTTGCTCCATTGTTTCCATGTCAGTTGGTTTCCCACTCTGATGATTTATATCTGACAGAGGGGCTTTAAATGAATAGTATGGTGACATTTAGTGGGGCTTGAAATAAATAGGATTTTTAATAATAAACTCCTATAGCAACAATACACTGCAGCTTTGACATCAAGAAGAGAATGGGCTGATGGGTGGTGGTGCTACTCTATAGGTAAGGCTGTCCAATATGAATGTTCAATACACACAATAGGTTGACTGTGGAGGTGATGTACAACAGTCAAAGTCCTGCAATAAGAGCTAAGATGCTAATATTTGTGTAAATGATACATATTTGTGTTCTGTGGTTGTCACTGAGTTGGCTGATATCCTATTTTATGGCGTCACTCCACAGTTAAGGCTGAACAGTGCCTATACAAAGACTACACTTTGCTCCATTCATATTTATTTTGATCCTGACAAACTCCCCAGTCCCTGCCGGTGACAAGCATACCCATAACATGATGCTGCCACCACAATACTTATTGTGTGGTTAATGTGTGGTCTGTCTCCAGGTCATCAGACTGTTAAATTGTCACCACTAGCCGGCCTCCGCCCAGTACCCTGTCCTGAACTTTAGTCACTGTTACTAGCTGTCTACCACCCAGTACTCCACCCTGTATTCTAGACAAGACTCATCCTATATAACTACTGCTGTTCACACCTTTCCTATTAAAATACGGTCCATAATGTCTAGACACACCATCATATACATTGTAAACCAACTGTATATATTTATATTCCAGACTCTTACATTGTTCATTCTACTATTTCTATATTTCTAAATCCTTAAAAGAAATTGTGAGGAAAATCAGTAAGTCACATAAATGAGTTTTCATGGGACAAACGGGGTGGTCTTCAGAGATAGATGGGAGAGGTTTAGGGTAACTGAAGGATAGGACTGGATGGTCTTCAGAGATAGATGGGAGAGGTTTAGGGTAACTGAAGGATAGGACTGGATGGTCTTCAGAGATAGATGGGAGAGGTTTAGGGTAACTGAAGGATAGGACTGGATGGTCTTCAGAGATAGATGGGAGAGGTTTAGGGTAACTGAAGGATAGGACTGGATGGTCTTCAGAGATAGATGGGAGAGGTTTAGGGTAACTGAAGGATAGGACTGGATGGTCTTCAGAGATAGATGGGAGAGGTTTAGGGTAACTGAAGGATAGGACTGGATGGTCTTCAGAGATAGATGGGAGAGGTTTAGGGTAACTGAAGGATAGGACTGGATGGTCTTCAGAGATAGATGGGAGAGGTTTAGGGTAACTGGGATAACTGAAGAGATAGGACTGGATGGTCTTCAGAGATAGATGGGAGAGGTTTAGGGTAACTGAAGGAGAGGACTGGATGGTCTTCAGAGATAGATGGGAGAGGTTTAGGGTAACTGAAGGATAGGACTGGATGGTCTTCAGAGATAGATGGGAGAGGTTTAGGGTAACTGAAGGATAGGACTGGATGGTCTTCAGAGATAGATTTAGGGAACTGAAGGATAGGACTGGATTCTTCAGGATGGGAGAGGTTTAGGGTAACTGAAGGATAGGACTGGATGGTCTTCAGAGATAGATGGGAGAGGTTTAGGGTAACTGAAGGATAGGACTGGATGGTCTTCAGAGATAGATGGGAGAGGTTTAGGGTAACTGAAGGATAACTGAAGGATGGGAGAGGTTTAGGGTACTGGATGGTCTTCAGAGATAGATGGGAGAGGTTTAGGGTAACTGAAGGATAGGACTGGATGGTCTTCAGAGATAGATGGGAGAGGTTTAGGGTAACTGAAGGATAGGACTGGATGGTCTTCAGAGATAGATGGGAGAGGTTTAGGGTAACTGAAGGATAGGACTGGATGGTCTTCAGAGATAGATGGGAGAGGTTTAGGGTAACTGAAGGATAGGACTGGATGGTCTTCAGAGATAGATGGGAGAGGTTTAGGGTAACTGAAGGATAGGACTGGATGGTCTTCAGAGATAGATGGGAGAGGTTTAGGGTAACTGAAGGATAGGACTGGATGGTCTTCAGAGATGATGGGAGAGGTGGATTCTTCAGGATAACTGAAGGATAGGACTGGGATAGGACTGTCTTCAGAGATAGATGGGAGAGGTTTAGGGTAACTGAAGGATAGGACTGGATGGTCTTCAGAGATAGATGGGAGAGGTTTAGGTAACTGAAGGATAGGACTGGATGGTCTTCAGAGATAGATGGGAGAGGTTTAGGGTAACTGAAGGATAGGACTGGATGGTCTTCAGAGATAGATGGGAGAGGTTTAGGGTAACTGAAGGATAGGACTGGATGGTCTTCAGAGATAGATGGATGGAGAGGTTTAGGGTAACTGAAGGATAGGACTGGATGGTCTTCAGAGATAGATGGGAGAGGTTTAGGGTAACTGAAGGATAGGACTGGATGGTCTTCAGAGATAGATGGGAGAGGTTTAGGGTAACTGAAGGATAGGACTGGATGGTCTTCAGAGATAGATGGGAGAGGTTTAGGGTAACTGAAGGATAGGACTGGATGGTCTTCAGAGATAGATGGGAGAGGTTTAGGGTAACTGAAGGATAGGACTGGATGGTCTTCAGAGATAGATGGGAGAGGTTTAGGGTAACTGAAGGATAGGACTGGATGGTCTTCAGAGATAGATGGGAGAGGTTTAGGGTAACTGAAGGATAGGACTGGATGGTCTTCAGAGATAGATGGGAGAGGTTTAGGGTAACTGAAGGATAGGACTGGATGGTCTTCAGAGATAGATGGGAGATTTAGAGGTTTAGGGTAACTGAAGGATAGGACTGGATGGTCTTCAGAGATAGATGGGAGAGGTTTAGGGTAACTGAAGGATAGGACTGGATGGTCTTCAGAGATAGATGGGAGAGGTTTAGGGTAACTGAAGGATAGGACTGGATGGTCTTCAGAGATAGATGGGAGAGGTTTAGGGTAACTGAAGGATAGGACTGGATGGTCTTCAGAGATAGATGGGAGAGGTTTAGGGTAACTGAAGGATAGGACTGGATGGTCTTCAGAGATAGATGGGAGGGTTTAGGGTAACTGAAGGATAGGACTGGATGGTCTTCAGAGATAGATGGGAGAGGTTTAGGGTAACTGAAGGATAGGACTGGATGGTCTTCAGAGATAGATGGGAGAGGTTTAGGGTAACTGAAGGATAGGACTGGATGGTCTTCAGAGATAGATGGGAGAGGTTTAGGGTAACTGAAGGATAGGACTGGATGGTCTTCAGAGATAGATGGGAGAGGTTTAGGGTAACTGGTGGATGGTCTTCAGAGATAGATGGGAGAGGTTTAGGGTAACTGAAGGATAGGACTGGATGGTCTTCAGAGATAGATGGGAGAGGTTTAGGGTAACTGAAGGATAGGACTGGATGGTCTTCTTGGGAGAGGTTTAGGGTAACTGAAGAGACTGGATGGTCTTCAGAGATGATGGGAGAGGTTTAGGGTAACTGAAGGATGGATGGTCTTCACTGGATGGTCTTCAGAGATAGATGGGAGAGGTTTAGGGTAACTGAAGGATAGGACTGGATGGTCTTCAGAGATAGATGGGAGAGGTTTAGGGTAACTGAAGGATAGGACTGGATGGTCTTCAGAGATAGATGGGAGAGGTTTAGGGTAACTGAAGGATAGGACTGGATGGTCTTCAGAGATAGATGGGAGAGGTTTAGGGTAACTGAAGGATAGGACTGGATGGTCTTCAGAGATAGATGGGAGGACTGGTTTAGGGTAAACTGAAGGATAGGACTGGATGGTCTTCAGAGATAGATGGGAGAGGTTTAGGGTAACTGAAGGATAGGACTGGATGGTCTTCAGAGATAGATGGGAGAGGTTTAGGGTAACTGAAGATAGGACTGGATGGTCTTCAGAGATAGATGGGAGAGGTTTAGGGTAACTGAAGGATAGGACTGGATGGTCTTCAGAGATAGATGGGAGAGGTTTAGGGTAACTGAAGGATAGGACTGGATGGTCTTCAGAGATAGATGGGAGAGGTTTAGGGTAACTGAAGGATAGGACTGGATGGTCTTCAGAGATAGATGGGAGAGGTTTAGGGTAACTGAAGGATAGGACTGGATGGTCTTCAGAGATAGATGGGAGAGGTTTAGGGTAACTGAAGGATAGGACTGGATGGTCTTCAGAGATAGATGGGGTCTTCAGAGGTTTAGGGTAACTGAAGGATAGGACTGGATGGTCTTCAGAGATAGATGGGAGAGGTTTAGGGTAACTGAAGGATAGGACTGGATGGTCTTCAGAGATAGATGGGAGAGGTTTAGGGTAACTGAAGGATAGGACTGGATGGTCTTCAGAGATAGATGGGAGAGGTTTAGGGTAACTGAAGGATAGGACTGGATGGTCTTCAGAGATAGATGGGAGAGGTTTAGGGTAACTGAAGAATGGAGGTCTTCTGGATGGTCTTCAGATAGATGGGAGAGGTTTAGGGTAACTGAAGATAGGACTGGATGGTCTTCAGAGACAGATGGGAGAGGTTTAGGGTAACTGAAGGATAGGACTGGATGGTCTTCAGAGATAGATGGGAGAGGTTTAGGGTAACTGAAGAATAGGACTGGATGGTCTTCAGAGACAGATGGGAGAGGTTTAGGGTAACTGAAGGATAGGACTGGATGGTCTTTAGAGATAGATGGGAGAGGTTTAGGTAACTGAAGAATAGGACTGGATGGTCTTCAGAGACAGATGGGAGAGGTTTAGGACTGGATAACTGAAGGATAGGACTGGATGGTCTTCAGAGATAGATGGGAGAGGTTTAGGGTAACTGAAGAATAGGACTGGATGGTCTTCAGAGATAGATGGGAGAGGTTTAGGGTAACTGAAGAATAGGACTGGATGGTCTTCAGGACTGGGAGAGGTGGTCTGAAGGATAGGACTGGATGGTCTTCAGAGATAGATGGGAGAGGTTTAGGGTAACTGAAGGATAGGACTGGATGGTCTTCAGAGATAGATGGGAGAGGTTTAGGGGACTAACTGAAGGATAGGACTGGATGGTCTTCAGAGATAGATGGGAGAGGTTTAGGGTAACTGAAGGATAGGACTGGATGGTCTTCAGAGATAGATGGGAGAGGTTTAGGGTAACTGAAGGATAGGACTGGATGGTCTTCAGAGATAGATGGGAGAGGTTTAGGGTAACTGAAGGATAGGACTGGATGGTCTTCAGAGATAGATGGGAGAGGTTTAGGGTAACTGAAGGATAGGACTGGATGGTCTTCAGAGATAGATGGGGTAGAGGTTTAGGGTAACTGAAGGATAGGACTGGATGGTCTTCAGAGATAGATGGGAGAGGTTTAGGGTAACTGAAGGATAGGACTGGATGGTCTTCAGAGATAGATGGGAGAGGTTTAGGGTAACTGAAGGATAGGACTGGATGGTCTTCAGAGATAGATGGGAGAGGTTTAGGGTAACTGAAGGATAGGACTGGATGGTCTTCAGAGATAGATGGGAGAGGTTTAGGGTAACTGAAGGATAGGACTGGATGGTCTTCAGAGATAGATGGGAGAGGTTTAGGTAACTGAAGGATAGGACTGGATGGTCTTCAGAGATAGATGGGAGAGGTTTAGGGTAACTGAAGGATAGGACTGGATGGTCTTCAGAGATAGATGGGAGAGGTTTAGGGTAACTGAAGGATAGGACTGGATGGTCTTCAGAGATAGATGGGAGAGGTTTAGGGTAACTGAAGGATAGGACTGGATGGTCTTCAGAGATAGATGGGAGAGGTTTAGGGTAACTGAAGGATAGGACTGGGTGGTCTTCAGAGATAGATGGGAGAGGTTTAGGGTAACTGAAGGATAGGACTGGGTGGTCTTCAGAGATAGATGGGAGAGGTTTAGGGTAACTGAAGGATAGGACTGGATGGTCTTCAGAGATAGATGGGAGAGGTTTAGGGTAACTGAAGGATAGGACTGGATGGTATTCAGAGATAGATGGGAGAGGTTTAGGGTAACTGAAGGATAGGACTGGATGGTCTTCAGAGATAGATGGGAGAGGTTTAGGGTAACTGAAGGATAGGACTGGATGGTCTTCAGAGATAAAAAAAGAAAAGAACACAGTGGCCAAACTGCGCAATCCGGGAGAAGGGCCTTGGTCTGGGAGGTTACCAAGAACCTGATAGTCACTCTGACAGAGATATAGAGTTCCTCTTTGGAGATGGGAGACACCAACACTTGCCTAAATAGCCCATGTGCCACCATAGGAAGTGTTCTGTGTTGTTTGCGATGAGCCTTGGTCAATTTAGCTCAGAGTATGTCACCCTATTCTATCTGTCACCTTCTTTAAATGTATTTATTTAACCTTTATTTAACCAGGTAGGCTAGTTGAGAACAAGTTCTCATTTACAACTAAGACCTGGCCAAGATAAAGCATAGCAGTGTGAACAGACAACACAGAGTTACACATGGAGAAAACAACTAACAAGTCAATAACACAGTAGAAAAAGAGAGTCTATATACATATCTAATCCTGCCTAATAGGCAGGCCAATCCTGGAGGGAAGTATTGGCTGTAAGAAGTAAGAACATAACATCTGGTTATTTTTTAAATGACTTCTTATGACATTGCTTGCCAGACTGAACATTGTAATTAATATTTTTCAGTCTGCGTTACCCACTCCAGTCAGCAGATGGCGATATGAATTTTTCAGGTGATGCTTCTTGCGTGACGTATAATCTAGTGGACGGGACAGGAGGCTTCTTCAACGGCGACAAAAAGGCTTCTGATTTGACCACGCTGTGCTTTGCTAGCAAACCTAAAACCGAAACATTGGAGCTCTTTAGACCAATCTTGTGTATATTACTCTTAGTGTTTTCAACGTAATTCTGTTTACATATCTACTGGTTCATTTAAACGTAATTTGCTTGTTAAATTAGAAAATGTGTTACATTGATACTGCACTAGGCTAATCTCCCGGAGCATAAACTCACTAATCTCGACGGAGAAAGAAACTGGTGAAAGGAGGCAAAGCAGCTTGAAGAATGAATAAGGAGGCTATCACATTGAAACAAGAGGATGATATTACAGTGAAAGAGGAATATGGGAACGAGGTTGTCAAAGTGGAAAAAGAGGTAGAAGCTTTCAGAATCAAAAAGGAGGAAGATGCCGTAAAATTGAAAGAGGAGGAAGACCCTTTTGGAGTAAAAGAGGAGGATATCTCAATAAAAGAGGGAGACGTTTTGGGAGTGAAAAATGAGACTGAAGATCCGATTACCACCAGTGAGTACTGTCTTAAAAACGGGCACAAACTATGCAGTTGTTTTTAAAGGGGCATTATACTGAAGTTCTACACTTGAATATGTTGTTCAGTACTGTAGGAATTGTTTATTAAGGGGCAATCTGCCATTGGTACAAATATTATTGGAACTTCAAAAATGGATTTATTGAATTCTCTATGTGGTCTATATTAAAGTGCACTTATTCTAGTATAGCCGGATTTTAAAATATAATATACAGTGCATTTCTACTTAAAATATCAAGTGGACGCAAAATGCACCCATTTTGTGGAACGGCCCTTTCACATTTGCATCACAGTGGTGGGAAAAGTACCCAGTAAAATACTACTTGAGTAAAAGTTAAAATATACTGAAGTATCAAAAGTATATAAATAATTTCAAATTCCTTATATTATAAACCAGATGGTGCCATTTTCTTGTTTATTTTATTGACGGATAGCCAGGGACACACTCCAACTCTCTGACAATCTACAATTGAAACGTGTGTTTAGTGAGTCCGCTAGATCAGAGCCAGTAATGATTACCGGGGATGTTCTCTTGATTAGTGAGTGAATTGGACCATTTTCCTGCTAAGCCTTCGAAATGTAATGAGTACTTTTGGGTGTCAGGGAAATGTATGGAGTAAAAAGTACATTTTCTTTATGTATGTAGTGAAGTAAAAGTACAATTAGTCAAAAATAGTAAAGTACAGATTCCCCGGAAAGCTACATAAATAGTACTTTAAAGTATGTTTTACTCAAGTACTTTACACCACTGATCACAAACAATATAAAAAAGCATAATTAAAGTGTCTAATTTAGTCCCCTTTTAGATATGTATTCATCCCTCCTGTTAGACTCTCTGATTGCAATAGAAGTTGATAAGTTTACCATATTTTTGATGTTCTCATTCACACAGGAGACAGACATGACTATTGTGGATCCTCTGGGGAGCCTCAACAACATCCTGATGCTGACGAAGTAGAGAGGAGTCTCTCCAGATCAGAACACCAGATGGTACAGCTTGGTTTGGTCTAGCATACAGCTTGCTCTCAGGGTCTGGTCTGGGCTTCTGTAAAGCACTTTTTCAACAGTGACATCAGCATCCATAATGATATGTGTCTGTGTCCCCTCTTTATGGTTACCAGGACAACGCTAGCCCCTCCTCCCTCCCGGAGTCCCCGTTTCGTACCTCTCCCGGTAGCACCTTACTGCTGGGTATGAAGAGGTTGTCTGTGCTGCTGGTGGACTGCAGGAAAACAACGGGGCTGAGTGGAACTGTGAGAGGAGGAGCAGAGAAGAAAGGATCAGATTTGACACATCAAAGTAAGTGCTGTAGTTTAGTTTGTACAAATATAATAGATCTTCCCACTGGTATCTGTTACCAGGACAACCAGCAGAGTTCTGTTAGTTGACATGAAGATGGACTAGTATCTTTTACCAGTGGGGCTGTCCCCGACTAATAAAAATCTTGTTTGACTTAGCCACCTGTTCCTTTCACCAATCAATTGGTGCAAATTTTAAACATGTATTTCTATATATACACGACAGTTGAAGAGTTTGGGGTCACTTAGAAATGTCCTTGTTTTTGAAAGAAAATCATTTTTTTTGGTCCATTAAAATAACATCGACAATCAAAGCCACAAATGCTGATGCTCCAGATACTCAACTAGTCTAAAGGAGGCTAGTTTTATTGCTTCTTTCATCAGAACAACAGTTTTCAGCTGTGCTAACATAATTGCAAAAGCGTTTTCTAATGTTTGATTCGCATTTTAAAATTATAAACTTGGATTAGCTAACAAAACGTGCCATTGGAACACAGGACTGATGGTTGCTGATAATGGGCCTCTGTAGATAATAATGGGCCTCTGTAGATAATAATGGGCCTCTGTAGATAATAATGGGCCTCTGTAGATAATAATGGGCCTCTGTAGATAATAATGGGCCTCTGTAGATAATAATGGGCCTCTGTAGATAATAATGGGCCTCTGTAGATAATAATGGGCCTCTATGTAGATGATAATAATGGGCCTCTATGTAGATAATAATGGGCCTCTGTAGATAATAATGGGCCTCTGTAGATAATAATGGGCCTCTGTAGATAATAATGGGCCTCTGTAGATAATAATGGGCCTCTATGTAGATAATAATGGGCCTCTATGTAGATAATCAGCCATTTTCCGCTACATCATTAGCAATGTCTACACTGTATTTATGATAAATGTAATGTTATTTTAACTAACAAAAGGACATGTATATCCTAACAATCCGTGTTGTAAACAGCATTCTGCATGAATTACGACTCTTTCAACTTGCAACAAAACAATTTTATGAAATCAAATTTTGTCAGCAATCAAACATAGCTTAACACGGTCAAGTTCAGTTTCTGTGCAATCCTCAGACACTCTAGAAGGCAACCAAACATGTTTCCTAATTCTACATTACATATTGGCTATACAAGACCTGAATTAGCCCATGAAGGTTCTTGGACCAATGACCACCTATCGTTTTGAAATCTAGCTAGATAGCCAATGAGCTGGGATTTCCAGCAGTATGTGAATGCCGTTTGTAGGACAAACAGCCATCATGGTAGAGCTGTGCACAACAGAGTTCATTCTCTTTGTAGGACAAACAGCCATCATGCTGGAGCTGTGCACAACAGAGTTCATTCTCTGGTGAAGGGAAACCAGAAGCAGGGTAGTTTACGTTTCACAGCAGTTCGTTCTCTTCTACAGACTTCTCAAGTCTGGAAAAAGTTAAACATGGTTACTAAGAGTGGAAAAGCTAAATCTCAGTCCAAGTATAATCATTTTGATGATATTATTGCAGAAATTGACCAGGAGAGTGACACAGAAGGAATGGATGAGGACTCTGTAAGTGACCAGAGTTTTGATTCCAGCGTGGAAGAAATGTTTTTGGAAGGAAAAGATCCACTTTTAGATCAGTAAGTAAAACAAGTTTTTACTTCTCATGCTAATGCAGTTGTTTAAATGGTTGCATATTTATTTATATATATACACACACACACAGTCAAAGTTTACATAAACTTAGTTTGGAGTCCTTAAAACTCGTTTTTCAACCACTCCACAAATGTCTTGTTAACCTCTCTGGTACAAGTGCGTCCCACCTCGACAACAGCCAGTGAAATTGCAGGGCGCCAGATTAAAAACAACAGAAATCCCATAATTAAAATTCCTCAAACATACAAGTATTATACACCATTTTAAAGATAAACTTGTTATAAATCCAGCCATATTGTCCTGTTTCAAATAGGCTTTATGGCGAAAGCACACCAAACAGTTGTTAGGTCAACCCCTAGCCACAGAACCATACAGCCATTTTCCAACCAAGGAGAGGTGTCACAAAATTCAGAAATGGTGATTAAAATTAATCACTTACCTCTGATCGTCTGGTGGCACTCCCAGGTCTCCATGTTAAACAATAAATGTTCGATAATGTCCCTATTTATGACCAAAAACCCCCCTTTTGTTCGCACGTTTAGCACAAGGTGCGGGCACAAAGTCCAGACAATTTTTTTTTTTTAAGTACAATAAAAGTTTGTAGAAACATGTCAAACTGTAGTATGATCTAAAATAAGGACGCGCGAGAAAGAGGTTCTAGCTCCAGCCTGTTTATTAACCTAACCCTCGCATGTCCTACATAGGTATGGATACCCCCAAGGGACATCTTCAATCGTCAGGTTGTTTTTGTCATAAATAATATTTCAACCGGAGAAAAGCTTTGTTAATAGAAAAGGAGAAACAAGAAAGACGCTCTTGGCTCATGTCTGGAAATTTCCACTGTCCTCTCATTTAAGTGCTGTATCGCCCTCATTTTTCGGAGTAAAAGCCTGAGACAATTCCTAAACACTGGTCACATGTAGAGGAAGCCATAGAGCTCGTGAACTGGGTCCTAAGTCTTTGTTTGGTGGATAGACTTTCAATGGAAAAACAGCCTTTCAAAATAATAGTACTTCCTGGTTGGATTTTCCTCGTTTTCACCTGCCATATCCATTCTGTTATACTCGCAGACATTATTTTACGTTTTGGAAACTTTAGTTTTCTACCCAAATCTACTAATTATATGCATACCCTAGCTTATGGACCTGAGTAGCAGACAGTTTAAAACCTGTCTAGGACAGACGTTCCTCTAGGGAAACATTTCAACAAAAATTGCCCGAAATGTCATTATTATAAATTATATAAATTAAATCAGAAGTGCAATACACCAAATGAAAGCTAAACCTCTGGTTAATCTAGCCACCATGTCAGAATTCAAAAGCTTTACTGCAAGTGCAATTATCGATCAGAAATAGCAATAAAATTCATCAATTACCTTTTGAAGATCTTCTTCTTTTGGCAACACTAAAGGTCACGACAAAACAATAGTGTCGTTTTGTTCGATATAATCCATTTTTACAGCCTAACAGGAAACATTTTGTAAACGGCTTGTCGTAAATTCCGTGTCGTTCGACGTAGCGTTCAATGTAATTACTCTAAACGGACGTTTATCCAGTCATGTTTGGTTTCATTGCATTCCTCTGTTTGTTAGTAAAACAACCTTCATGGTTCTTTTCTGGAACATATTGACCGAAAGGAACTGATTTGAACACGGCAAACAATGACCTAATTGCGCACCAATTATATGATCGGTTCTTCGTTGATTGACTGTATTTCGACCAATGACCACTGATCGTCTTGAAATCTAGCTGGGTAGATAGCCAATGAGCTCAGGTAAACGACAACATGTGATGGTTCTATCCAGGAAGACTATCGTTTGTGGGCGTATAGACACAACCATTCGCCATTGAAAACTCTACGAGGCAGCCACGCTGGTTACGTGCAGCATTTCTGTTTTGAGAGCATTTTCAGAGAATAATTATGGCAAGTAAATCTTTAAAATCGAAGGCAAAGACAAAGTATACAGATCTACACGATATCATTGATGAGATTGATAGAGATAGTGTGAGTGAATTACTACAAGATGAGTCAGACCAGACAGTGACTATTCTTTTGACTCTAAATGGAGAGGATTCTGTGTTGGGTTGGTGAGTAACGTTGTTTGAAATGAATAATATCAAATATTATTCATTTGAGTTGTTTGAGTTTTTTTTTTTTGCCGTATATAAAAATATGACTAGGACATGAAATATGAAGTACACATATGTATAAAGTAAACATTGCTCTACATTGTGGGTGTGTCTGTATATATTACATATATTTTTACATGTCCATTCCATGTTTGATAAAATACAACACCTCACCTTAGTGGATGTTTACTTACTCTATATATAATCTGTGTCTGTTTTGTCTTCATTTCACAGTCCCAGCGATTCTGATTGGGAGCCCATACTGCCAAGGTGCAAATCCCCCACTGAAGCTGGTCCATCCAGCCGGACCCCTGCTGTCTCCGGCACCACACCTACCCCCACCCGGCCATCAAGAGGTGTGAAGCCGGTGACAAAGAAGCGGAGGAAGGGAAGTGTGGAACCTGCTGGCAGAGTGGAGGAGGGTCGTTGGCACTCTGTGCTGGAGGAGGATGTGGCCCCACCACCTCCTATTTTCAGACCAAAGAGGCCACCAGGTCCTCAGCTGGACATGACCTCTAAGTACAGCCCCATGCAACTTTTTCAGTTGTTTTTCACCTCGGCAGTTGTTGATTCCCTGGTGTTGAACACTAATAAGTACGGAGCTAAGAAGCAGGAAGGCAAGAAAGAGACATGGAAGCCCATTTCCAGGTCAGACCTTTTCTGCTACATTTCACTGGTAATTTACATGGGGCTGGTAAAGTTAAAAACCCTAAAGGATTACTGGAAAAAAGCCACACTCTATCAGCTGCCTTTCCCCCGCACTGTCATGTCCTCTACAAGGTTTTTAAATATCTCACGGGCGCTTCAAATCAGTGACCCAGATGTTGATGAGGAGAATGACAGGAGGAAAGGCACCGCAAGGTTTGACAGGCTCTGCAAAGTCAAACCTCTCTACTCCAGCATGGTTGAAGCCTGCAAGGCCCATTTTCAGCCCGCCCAGAACTTGTCCATAGATGAGAGGATGGTAGCCTCAAAGGCCAGAATTGGCCTAAAACAATACATGCGTAACAAACCAACTAAGTGGGGTTACAAACTGTTTGTTTTGGCTGATTCTGCGTGTGCCTACACATGCAATTTTTTTGTCTATGAGGGGAAGAACACGTGTGCGACTGGTAAAGGACTGAGTTATGACTCTGTAATGGAATTATTGGATTTTCAACTGCTGGGGAAGGGCTACAAACTCTTTGTGGACAACTTCTACACAAACCCTACCCTGTTCACAGACCTGAGGAAGCGGGATGTGTGGGCCTGTGGCACCATTCGGTCCAACAGAGTGGGCTTTCCAAAGACCAGGGTAAATGACATGCCTAAGCGGGCTGAGCGGGGGACCATGCGATGGATCCGAGAAGATGGCCTGCTGTTTGTGAAGTGGATGGACACCAGAGAGGTGGCGATGTGCTCCACTATCCACAAGTCCTTCAGTGGTGATCACGTCGTCAGGCGTGTGAAGGATGCTACTGGGGCATGGACCACCAAAAATGTTCCCATTCCTGCAGCCATCAAGGACTACAACCAGAGCATGGGAGGTGTAGACTTGTCAGACGCTCTTAAAGGATACTACAATGTTCTACATAAGACAAAGAAATGGTACAAGACATTGTTTTATAATTTCATTGACATTGCTGTGGTGAATTCCTTCATCCTCCAGAAGGAAATGGCCAGGAGCTGTGGACAGCCCCCATCTCACAGCTAGTCTTCAGGGAGCTGCTCATCAAGGAGCTTGCTGGCTACAGCAAGTCCACTGCATCACATTCTGCCACCTCTGCCGCCTCCTCCTCTGCCGCCTCCTCCTCTGCCGCCTCTACCTCTGCCGCCTCTACCTCTGCCGCCTCTACCTCTGCCGCCTCTACCTCTGCCGCCTCCTCCTCTGCCGCCTCTACCTCTGCCGCCTCTACCTCTGCCGCCTCTACTCCTGCCTCCAGTGGTGTTCATATACCACAGTTCATTACTGCAGGCGTGACTTTACCTCTGAGACAAAGGAGCGGAGCATGGAGGCGTTGTTGTGTTCTTTGTCGCATGAAGTCCCCCATCATCTGCACCAGTTGTTCAGTTTGCCTCTGCTTTGTAGCAGAAAGAGACTGCTATGGGACATGGCACAGGCAGAGAAATATTCTGTTCTAATATTAAAAATAAAAACATAATTTTTTTGTGTGTGTTAGAATAGATTTTTGATAAGTTGTATCTAGTTATTTGCACTGTTGTATATAGTTATAGGTCATTTCACCAATTCGGCCACTTGGGTACATTTGGGCAACTTGTGTGGGACACCTAGGTGACTTCATGCTAAATGTCATGTAGCTCACCCATTCCTGAAGTTATCAGTCTGAAACTCTGCACACCTACAGTTGCCCTCTTGTGTTAATCCATCTAAATTATCTCCAGCATCCTATCTGACTGTGTGGCTGTTCCAGTACATATGAAAGATGATGATACAACAATAAAAACAGAAAACGTATGCTCTTTCTCTTTTCTTCCACCAGATCTACTGTGTTATATTCTCCTACATTCAATTAACATTTCCACAAACTTCAGAATGTTTCCATTCAAATGATACCAATAATATGCATATCCTTGCCTCTGGGGCTGAGCTACAGGCAGTTAGATTAGGGTATGTCTTCAGGCTGAAATTGAGAACAAGGGATGCAGCAATAAGAGGTTAATTATGGCTGCGCTCCCGTACAGGGATCAACATCAGGGGACATTTCAGGGTGACGACTAAAAATACAACTTTGTAACTTTGTTTCAGTCCTCTGGACGTTTATCTAGTCGTGGTTTCAGTCCTCTGGACGTTTATCTAGTCGTGGTTTCAGTCCTCTGGACGTTTATCTAGTCGTGGTTTCAGTCCTCTGGATGTTTATCTAGTCGTGGTTGGTTTCAGTCCTCTGGATGTTTATCTAGTCGTGGTTGGTTTCAGTCCTCTGGATGTTTATCTAGTCGTGGTTGGTTTCAGTCCTCTGGATGTTTATCTAGTCGTGGTTGGTTTCAGTCCTCTGGATGTTTATCTAGTCGTGGTTGGTTTCAGTCCTCTGGATGTTTATCTAGTCGTGGTTGGTTTCAGTCCTCTGGATGTTTATCTAGTCGTGGTTGGTTTCAGTCCTCTGGATGTTTATCTAGTCGTGGTTGGTTTCAGTCCTCTGGATGTTTATCTAGTCGTGGTTGGTTTCAGTCCTCTGGATGTTTATCTAGTCGTGGTTGGTTTCAGTCCTCTGGCTGTTTATCTAGTCGTGGTTGGTTTCAGTCCTCTGGCTGTTTATCTAGTCGTGGTTGGTTTCAGTCCTCTGGATGTTTATCTAGTCGTGGTTGGTTTCAGTCCTCTGGATGTTTATCTAGTCGTGGTTGGTTTCAGTCCTCTGGATGTTTATCTAGTCGTGGTTGGTTTCAGTCCTCTGGATGTTTATCTAGTCGTGGTTGGTTTCAGTCCTCTGGATGTTTATCTAGTCGTGGTTGGTTTCAGTCCTCTGGATGTTTATCTAGTCGTGGTTGGTTTCAGTCCTCTGGATGTTTATCTAGTCGTGGTTGGTTTCAGTCCTCTGGATGTTTATCTAGTCGTGGTTGGTTTCAGTCCTCTGGATGTTTATCTAGTCGTGGTTTCAGTCCTCTGGACGTTTATCTAGTCGTGGTTGGTTTCAGTCCTCTGGATGTTTATCTAGTCGTGGTTGGTTTCAGTGCATTCCTCTGGATGTTTATCTAGTCGTGGTTGGTTTCAGTCCTCTGGATGTTTATCTAGTCGTGGTTTCAGTCCTCTGGACGTTTATCTAGTCGTGGTTGGTTTCAGTCCTCTGGATGTTTATCTAGTCGTGGTTGGTTTCAGTGCATTCCTCTGGATGTTTATCTAGTCGTGGTTCCAGTCCTCTGGATGTTTATCTAGTCGTGGTTTCAGTCCTCTGGATGTTTATCTAGTCGTGGTTGGTTTCAGTCCTCTGGATGTTTATCTAGTCGTGGTTGGTTTCAGTCCTCTGGATGTTTATCTAGTCGTGGTTTCAGTCCTCTGGCTGTTTATCTAGTCGTGGTTGGTTTCAGTCCTCTGGATGTTTATCTAGTCGTGGTTGGTTTCAGTCCTCTGGATGTTTATCTAGTCGTGGTTGGTTTCAGTCCTCTGGATGTTTATCTAGTCGTGGTTGGTTTCAGTCCTCTGGATGTTTATCTAGTCGTGGTTGGTTTCAGTCCTCTGGATGTTTATCTAGTCGTGGTTGGTTTCAGTCCTCTGGATGTTTATCTAGTCGTGGTTTCAGTCCTCTGGCTGTTTATCTAGTCGTGGTTGGTTTCAGTCCTCTGGATGTTTATCTAGTTGTGGTTGGTTTCAGTCCTCTGGATGTTTATCTAGTTGTGGTTGGTTTCAGTCCTCTGGATGTTTATCTAGTCGTGGTTGGTTTCAGTCCTCTGGTTGTTTATCTAGTCGTGGTTGGTTTCAGTCCTCTGGATGTTTATCTAGTCGTGGTTGGTTTCAGTCCTCTGGATGTTTATCTAGTCGTGGTTGGTTTCAGTCCTCTGGATGTTTATCTAGTCGTGGTTGGTTTCAGTCCTCTGGATGTTTATCTAGTCGTGGTTGGTTTCAGTCCTCTGGATGTTTATCTAGTCGTGGTTTCAGTCCTCTGGACGTTTATCTAGTCGTGGTTGGTTTCAGTCCTCTGGATGTTTATCTAGTCGTGGTTGGTTTCAGTGCATTCCTCTGGATGTTTATCTAGTCGTGGTTGGTTTCAGTCCTCTGGATGTTTATCTAGTCGTGGTTTCAGTCCTCTGGACGTTTATCTAGTCGTGGTTGGTTTCAGTCCTCTGGATGTTTATCTAGTCGTGGTTGGTTTCAGTGCATTCCTCTGGATGTTTATCTAGTCGTGGTTCCAGTCCTCTGGATGTTTATCTAGTCGTGGTTTCAGTCCTCTGGATGTTTATCTAGTCGTGGTTGGTTTCAGTCCTCTGGATGTTTATCTAGTCGTGGTTGGTTTCAGTCCTCTGGATGTTTATCTAGTCGTGGTTTCAGTCCTCTGGATGTTTATCTAGTCGTGGTTGGTTTCAGTCCTCTGGATGTTTATCTAGTCGTGGTTGGTTTCAGTCCTCTGGATGTTTATATAGTCGTGGTTGGTTTCAGTCCTCTGGATGTTTATCTAGTCGTGGTTTCAGTCCTCTGGATGTTTATCTAGTCGTGGTTTCAGTCCTCTGGATGTTTATCTAGTCGTGGTTGGTTTCAGTCCTCTGGCTCAGTAGTGTGTTTTTTTTATTTTTTTTTATTTCACCTTTATTTAACCAGGTAGGCTAGTTGAGAACAAGTTCTCATTTGCAACTGCGACCTGGCCAAGATAAAGCATAGCAGTGTGAACAGACAACACAGAGTTACACATGGAGTAAACAATTAACAAGTCAATAACACAGTAGAAAAAAAGGAGAGTCTATATACATTGTGTGCAAAAGGCATGAGGAGGTAGGAGAATAATTCTCAACATCATGATATAATTTGTATTAATTTTTTGTCATAGTTATGCCTCTGTCTGTGTGCATTTGTCTACCACTATGTGATGCTGATGACAACCATCAGAAAATGTCTTTGATTTTTCTCAGGCTTCAAAAGTGGTCTCCTGATGTGGTTTAAGTATTGTTGTGGACTTAGAACATCCAATGTTTTTCTTCTATTAACAGTGTGATTTAAAGAGAAAAATAGGGACAAATCAAAAGGGTCCTAAATAGAAATGAAATGCACATTGTTAGAATTGGTACCACTTGTTTTCCCTCGACAATATATTAGATGGAACATATATGAAATGGGACATCAGCCAACTCAGTGACAACTGAACACTGTACAACCTTAACTATGGAGTGAAATGGGACATCAGCCAACTCAGTGACAACAGAACACTGTACAACCTTAACTATGGAGTGAAATGGGACATCAGCCAACTCAGTGACAACAGAACACTGTACAACCTTAACTATGGAGTGAAATGGGACATCAGCCAACTCAGTGACAACAGAACACTGTACAACCTTAACTATGGAGTGAAATGGGACATCAGCCAACTCAGTGACAACAGAACACTGTACAACCTTAACTATGGAGTGAAATGGGACATCAGCCAACTCAGTGACAACAGAACACTGTACAACCTTAACTATGGAGTGAAATGGGACATCAGCCAACTCAGTGACAACAGAACACTGTACAACCTTAACTATGGAGTGAAATGGGACATCAGCCAACTCAGTGACAACAGAACACTGTACAACCTTAACTAAGAAGAACTAAGAACAAATTCTTATTTTCAATGATGGCCTAGGAACAGTGGGTTAACTGCCTGTTCCGGGGCAGAACGAAAGATTTGTACCTTGTACCTTGTCAGCTCGGGGATTTGAACTTGCAACCTTCCGATTACTAGTCCAACGCTCTAACCACGAGGCATGGTATATGGTATATGGTATGGAGTGAAATGGGACATCAGCCAACTCAGTGACAACCACAGAACACAACTATGTATAGTTTACACAAATATTAGTCTCTTAGCTCTTATTGCAGGACTTTGACTGTGGTACATCACCTCCCCAGTCAACCTATTGTGGGTATTGAACATTCATATTGAACAGCCTTACCTATAGACGTACACCACCACCCATCACAACTTCCTGTTTCCATCACAGTTGTTGTGAGTTTTTTATACGGTATCACTTTACTCACAAATAACCTTTGGATGGAAACATGGTTAATCAATCTGTATACGGACAAATTATTTTCCCCTCAGGATGCTCCGGTAAACAGTGGTTGTAGTACACTGCTGCCACCTCCAGGCCTGGAGGGCATTTTGACTTTGTTGATAGTGAACTGTGTTAGCTAGCTGTGCGGCTGAAGACGTAGCAGCTGGCTAACTGGCTACTGATCAACCTATTGTGTGTATTGAACATTCATTCATAGGAGTTTATGATTAATAATCCTATTTATTTGATGTCACCATACAAATCCTTTAAAGCTCCAAGCTGTAAAATATAAATCATCAGAGTGGGTCACCAACCTAAATGTAAACAATATCACTTGATTATCAGAGGGGTGTATTATGACATCAGAACTACTCAGACATTCCAAATATCACTTGATTATCAGAGGAGGTGTATTATGACATCATATAGAACTACTCAGACGTTCCAAATCAGGCTTCATCCATATCATGAAGGTGGATATTGATCCAACCATTTCCAAAGTAATGACTGGGCTGATGGAAACAGGATATGCCTGTATACTTTTATAAATGCCGACAGACGATTTGTTAGTTTGTTTTACATGGTTTATTATTTTGTGACGAATAAAATATTGTTCTTATCCATAATAATTTAATCATGTAGCTAGCCTACCAGCACTGTATCTGTGAGCTGCTGGCTACAGTGCACGGGACAAGAGCAAGTTTGCTATAGAACTCAATGTAACAAAAAAAAAGATCAGTAGAGTTGAAAATGTGATGGAAATCAATTTAACTTGTATTTTTCATTCGGCACATGGGAATTCAACAGCAGGTTGAATATTGATCCAACACCCACCGTTTATTCAAACAAGCCCACTGGTGTCAGTTAAACATCTAGTTTCTATTTACATGTTACATAAAGTCAATTCAACATGAAACCAACACACTGGATTTAGGTTGCCAGTTCTACTACACTAAATGTCCCCTGTCAGTGGATTTAGGTTGCCAGTTCTACTACACTAAATGTCCCCTGTCAGTGGATTTAGGTTGCCAGTTCTACTACACTAAATGTCCCCTGTCAGTGGATTTAGGTTGCCAGTTCTACTACACTAAATGTCCCCTGTCAGTGGATTTAGGTTGCCAGTTCTACTACACTAAATGTCCCCTGTCAGTGGATTTAGGTTGCCAGTTCTACTACACTAAATGTCCCCTGTCAGTGGATTTAGGTTGCCAGTTCTACTACACTAAATGTCCCCTGTCAGTGGATTTAGGTTGCCAGTTCTACTACACTAAATGTCCCCTGTCAGTGGATTTAGGTTGCCAGTTCGGTGAAAATAAAAAATACCTGTGTTCATGGCTTTTTACAAATCCAATCAGTTTTCCACATTAATCAAACATCACATAGATTTGTTTTGTTGAAATGACGTGGAAACAAAGTTAATTCAACCAGTGGGAGGCTTGTAAATGACCCCAGGAAAATAAAACAAAGAACTCTTCATTGAGACAATGATAAACAGCAATCCGTGGGAGAGTTGTGGTGGATATTATAAAATAAGGATCTGCTGGAGTCCAAGTCAAACCAAGACTCTTTATTTCTGAGCTCAGAGAGAATAACACACAGTTTAAAAAAAAGACCATTTAAACACATGGAATCTGATCTACTCTATTTTCAAACTGAAATACTCCATATTCACTTCATGTTTTGTTGTACAATTACATTTCATCTGGTATAAACAGGTAAACACATTGTCAGTCAACAATATAAGACAACGGGGCCACTGTGTGTGTTCTCTGATGAAGTCCATGTGAAGTGAAATATCAATATTCACACTAGAAGTAATTATTCTCTCCTGTGTGGATTCTCACATGACTTTTAAGTGACTGTGATGAGTAATATGTCTTCCCACAGTCTGAGCATTTGAAAGGCTTCTCCCCTGTGTGTATTCGCTCATGAGTTGTCAGCATTCCTGAGACCTTAAAACTCTTTCCACACCAGGCACAATGGTATGGCTTCTCCCCTGTGTGTATTCGCTCGTGACATTTCAGTTGTCCTAAGCGGCTAAAACTCTTTCCGCACTGGGCGCAAAGGTATGGCTTCTCCCCAGTGTGTATTTGCTCATGAGATTTCATGTTTCCTAAGTGGTTAAAACTCTTTCCACACTGGGCACAATGGTGTAGCTTCTCTGCTGTGTGTTTCCTCACATGTCTTTTCAGACTTCCTAACTTGGTAAAACTCTTTCCAATCTGGGAGCAGAGGTGTTGTCTTGCCGGTTTGGAAGTCCCTGGTTCCTCAGGGTTTGTTTTTTCTCCTGCCAAAACAGTGTTTATTTAAAGACCTGGATGAAACCTCTACATTATAAAACTAGCTGTATGATATAGAACACGACCTAGACACTTCCTTAAACCTAAAATAGGTAAAGAAGTAATTTTCTGTGGAAGTCCAAAACTTAGAGACAGACACAAAGCACAGTAAGGTCTCCCCATTGTGGATTTGGGAAGATGTTACAAAAACTATAAAAATACAACATGTAAAATGTTGGACCCATGTTTCATGAGCTGAAAAAAAAGATCATAGAATTCTTAACTTATTCACAAAAGCTTCATTCTCTCAAATTTGGTGCACACATTTGTTTATAACCCTGTTAGTGAACATTTATCCTTTTACAAGATAATCTATCCTCCAGGTGTGGCATATCAAGAAGCTGATTAAACAGCATGATCATTACACAGGTGCACCTTGTGCTGGGGAGAATAAAAGGCCACACTAAAATGTGCAGTTTTGTCACACAACACCACAGATGTCTCAAGTTTTGAGGGAGTGTGCAATTGGCATGCTGACTTCAGGAATATCTACTGGAGCTGTTGCCAGAGAATGTAATGTTAATATCTCTACCATATGCCGCCTCCAACGTTGTTTTAGAGAATTTGGCAGTACATCAGACCGGTCACACAACCACAGACCACATAACGACGCCCAGGACCTCTACATCGTCTGAGACCAGCCACCCGAGTTGTATTCCTCTTTGTAATGAAGCCGGACAGATGATGAACCTGAGGAGTAATTTAGCTCTGTAACAAAGCCCTTTTGTGGGGGAAAACAAATTGTCATTGGCTGGGCCTGGCTCCGCAGTTGGTGGGCTGGTGGGTGTTTATATTTTTGTTCTGTATATACAGCTGAAGTCAGAAGTTTCCATACACCTTAGCCAAATACATTTAAACTCCGTTTTTCACAATTCCTGACATTTAATCCTGGTAAAAATTCCCTGTCAAATTATGTCAATTAGACTACCAGAAGCTTCTAAAGCCATGACATCATTTTCTGGAATTTTCAAAACTGTTTAAAGGCACAGTCAACTTGGTGTATGTAAACTTCTGACCCACTGGAATTGTGGTACAGTGAATAGTGAATTATAAGTGAAATAATCTGACTGTAAACAAGTGTTGGAAAAATGACTTGTGTCATGCACACAGTAGATGTCCTAACCGACTTGCCAAAACTATAGTTTGTTAAACAATACATTTTTGGAGTGGTTGAAAAACAAGTTAATGACTCCAACCTGAGTGTATGTAAACTAGTTTTAATGACTCCAACCTAAGTGTATGTAAACTAGTTTTAATGACTCCACCCTAAGTGTATGTAAACTCGTTTTAATGACTCCAACCTAAGTGTATGTAAACTCGTTTTAATGACTCCAACCTAAGTGTATGTAAACTAGTTTTAATGACTCCACCCTAAGTGTATGTAAACTCGTTTTAATGACTCCAACCTAAGTGTATGTAAACTCGTTTTAATGACTCCAACCTAAGTGTATGTAAATGAGTTTTAATGACTCCAACCTAAGTGTATGTAAACTCGTTTTAATGACTCCAACCTAAGTGTATGTAAACTCGTTTTAATGACTCCAACCTAAGTGTATGTAAACTAGTTTTAATGACTCCACCCTAAGTGTATGTAAACTCGTTTTAATGACTCCAACCTAAGTGTATGTAAACTAGTTTTAATGACTCCAACCTAAGTGTATGTAAACTCGTTTTAATGACTCCAACCTAAGTGTATGTAAACTCGTTTTAATGACTCCAACCTAAGTGTATGTAAACTCGTTTTAATGACTCCAACCTAAGTGTATGTAAACTCGTTTTAATGACTCCAACCTAAGTGTATGTAAACTCGTTTTAATGACTCCAACCTAAGTGTATGTAAACTTGTTTTAATGACTCCAACCTAAGTGTATGTAAACTCGTTTTAATGACTCCAACCTAAGTGTATGTAAACTCGTTTTAATGACTCCAACCTAAGTGTATGTAAACTCGTTTTAATGACTCCAACCTAAGTGTATGTAAATGAGTTTTAATGACTCCAACCTAAGTGTATGTAAATGAGTTTTAATGACTCCAACCTAAGTGTATGTAAACTCGTTTTAATGACTCCAACCTAAGTGTATGTAAACTCGTTTTAATGACTCCAACCTAAGTGTATGTAAACTCGTTTTAATGTCTCCAACCTAAGTGTATGTAAACTCGTTTTAATGTCTCCAACCTAAGTGTATGTAAACTAGTTTTAATGACTCCAACCTAAGTGTATGTAAACTAGTTTTAATGACTCCAACCTAAGTGTATGTAAACTCGTTTTAATGTCTCCAACCTAAGTGTATGTAAACTAGTTTTAATGACTCCAACCTAAGTGTATGTAAACGAGTTTTAATGACTCCAACCTAAGTGTATGTAAACTCGTTTTAATGACTCCAACCTAAGTGTATGTAAACTCGTTTTAATGTCTCCAACCTAAGTGTATGTAAACTCGTTTTAATGACTCCAACCTAAGTGTATGTAAACTCGTTTTAATGACTCCAACCTAAGTGTATGTAAACTCGTTTTAATGACTCCAACCTAAGTGTATGTAAACTCGTTTTAATGACTCCAACCTAAGTGTATGTAAACGAGTTTTAATGTCTCCAACCTAAGTGTATGTAAACTCGTTTTAATGTCTCCAACCTAAGTGTATGTAAACTAGTTTTAATGACTCCAACCTAAGTGTATGTAAACTAGTTTTAATGACTTCAACCTAAGTGTATGTAAATGAGTTTTAATGACTCCAACCTGAGTGTATGTAAACTAGTTTTAATGACTCCAACCTAAGTGTATGTAAATGAGTTTTAATGACTCCAACCTGAGTGTATGTAAACTAGTTTTAATGACCCCAACCTAAGTGTATGTAAACTAGTTTTAATGACTCCAACCTAAGTGTATGTAAATGAGTTTTAATGTCTCCAACCTAAGTGTATGTAAACTAGTTTTAATGACTCCAACCTAAGTGTATGTAAACTAGTTTTAACGACTCCAACCTAAGTGTATGTAAACTCGTTTTAATGTCTCCAACCTAAGTGTATGTAAACTCGTTTTAATGACTCCAACCTAAGTGTATGTAAACTCGTTTTAATGACTCCAACCTAAGTGTATGTAAACTCGTTTTAATGACTCCAACCTAAGTGTATGTAAACTCGTTTTAATGACTCCAACCTAAGTGTATGTAAACTCGTTTTAATGACTCCAACCTAAGTGTATGTAAACTAGTTTTAATGACTCCAACCTAAGTGTATGTAAACTCGTTTTAATGACTCCAACCTAAGTGTATGTAAACTAGTTTTAATGACTTCAACCTAAGTGTATGTAAATGAGTTTTAATGACTCCAACCTGAGTGTATGTAAACTAGTTTTAATGACTCCAACCTAAGTGTATGTAAATGAGTTTTAATGACTCCAACCTGAGTGTATGTAAACTAGTTTTAATGACCCCAACCTAAGTGTATGTAAACTAGTTTTAATGACTCCAACCTAAGTGTATGTAAATGAGTTTTAATGTCTCCAACCTAAGTGTATGTAAACTAGTTTTAATGACTCCAACCTAAGTGTATGTAAACTAGTTTTAATGACTCCAACCTAAGTGTATGTAAACGAGTTTTAATGACTCCAACCTAAGTGTATGTAAACTAGTTTTAATGACTCCAACCTAAGTGTATGTAAACTAGTTTTAATGACTCCAACCTAAGTGTATGTAAAGCTTCCGACTTCAACTTTATGTCCATCTTCTCAAGGGTCTGTTTCACAAGGTCCACAAAGTCCTGTCCAGTCGATGACTCAGTCAATGACCGTAATGAGTCTCTCGTGGACAACATCAGTGACATATCGCAGAACTACTGCACACTGGTCTTTGGATGTTAAATCCTGTGTTGTGCCCATTTGTACTGAGAACATCCCTGCTGAGAACATCCCTGCTGAGAACATCCCTGCTGAGAACATCCCTGCCTTTCTCACTTCAACAGCAATTGTCTGCTGAATCGACATTCTGATGACTTCAATTACTTTATTTGCTGTTTTGGGCAAAATAATCAAATGGATTTTCAGTGCTTTCGCTGTCCCTTTCTATTTTACCTGTACTGGGCACTGAACCTCTCTCTCTCTCTCTCTCTCTGCACATCTGGTTGCTCTGAACCTCTCTCTCTCTCTCTGCACATCTGGTTGCTCTGAACCTCTCTCTCTCTGCACATCTTGTTGCTCTGAACCTCTCTCTCTCTCTGCACATCTGGTTGCTCTGAACCTCTCTCTCTCTGCACATCTGGTTGCTCTGAACCTCTCTCTCTGCACATCTTGTTGCTCTGAACCTCTCTCTCTCTGCACATCTGGTTGCTCTGAACCTCTTTCTCTCTCTCTGCACATCTTGTTGCTCTGAACCTCTCTCTCTCTCTCTCTCTCTGCACATCTTGTTGCTCTGAACCTCTCTCTCTCTCTGCACATCTTGTTGCTCTGAACCTCTCTCTCTCTGCACATCTTGTTGCTCTGAACCTCTCTCTCTGCACATCTTGTTGCTCTGAACCTCTCTCTCTCTGCACATCTGGTTGCTCTGAACCTCTCTCTGCACATCTGGTTGCTCTGAACCTCTCTCTCTCTGCACATCTGGTTGCTCTGAACCTCTCTCTCTCTGCACATCTGGTTGCTCTGAACCTCTCTCTCTCTCTCTGCACACCTGGTTGCTCTGAACCTCTTTCTCTGCACATCTGGTTGCTCTGAACCTCTTTCTCTGCACATCTGGTTGCTCTGAACCTCTCTCTCTCTGCACATCTGGTTGCTCTGAACCTCTCTCTCTCTCTCTCTCTCTCTGCACACCTGGTTGCTCTGAACCTCTCTCTCTCTCTCTCTGCACACCTGGTTGCTCTGAACCTCTCTCTCTCTCTCTCTGCACACCTGGTTGCTCTGAACCTCTCTCTCTGCACATCTTGTTGCTCTGAACCTCTCTCTCTGCACAGCTTGTTGCTCTGAACCTCTCTCTGCACATCTGGTTGCTCTGAACCTCTCTCTCTCTCTGCACATCTGATTGCCCTGAACCTCTCTCTCTCTCTCTGCACATCTGGTTGCTCTGAACCTCTCTCTCTCTCTCTCTCTGCACACCTGGTTGCTCTGAACCTCTCTCTCTCTCTGCACATCTGGTTGCTCTGAACCTCTCTCTCTCTCTGCACACCTGGTTGCTCTGAACCTCTCTCTCTGCACACCTGGTTGCTCTGAACCTCTCTCTCTGCACACCTGGTTGCTCTAAACCTCTCTGCACATCTGGTTGCTCTGAACCTCTCTCTCTCTCTCTCTGCACATCTGGTTGATCTGCAGAATGAGATTAACATTGTAAATAACCTACACGTAAACGTGTATTACTTGTGCAAGTCATCGATTGTATGCCCCCAGATTACAGTCCTACTGATAATCTCATAAATAAAGCACATATTAATTCATCTAAAATCCTAAAAAAAAAGCCTAGATGTTTAGGTTTGTGCTCTTAAGTTGTAGCTGAAGGTTCCTGCTCTGAGTCTGAACTGACCACCATCTCCAGTTCAGCAGGAGCACCTGAAGCTCTAGTGCTGCTGCTTCCTTCCTTCCTCCACCTTTGCAAAGAAAATACTCTTGTCATACTCACTATCATTAGTGTATCAGTAGGCTACATTAATACATTGCAGGGAAAAATTTGAGAGACCCGATGTCCTTTTTGGCACGTGGACACTGCAACGAGAGCGTGAGAGTCGTGCCTGATGCATGGATTCTGCATCAACTCATTCCTGCTCGCTATATTAACGCTGGTCAAGTTGACCATTCACGGCAGGCAAAACGACCCTCAGGCCAAAACGACCCTCAGGCCAAAACGACCCTCAGGCCAAAACGACCCTCAGGCCAAAACGACCCTCAGGCCAAAACGACCCTCAGGCCAAAACGACCCTCAGGCCACCGGGAAACGTCCCGGTGCTCCCGACGGCCAGTCCACTGCTGTCAGGAGTTTTGCCTGTTCTACAGTTTTGTAAAGATAAGAGTTTGACTGGGACAGGCAATATAACATCCATAACGTTCTCAGGAAAAGGTTTTGTAAAACAAGCCCCTTACATCGGATCATCTTGAAACTTTCTCTCCAAAGCTAACTTTCATCAAGGTTTTATATGGTCTATTGGTTTCTCTCTAAAGCTAACTTTCATCAAGGTTTTATATGGTCTATTGGTTTCTCTCTTTTCATTGGCAGAATCCTTTTTCAGTGTTATGATATTCATAACATCCATATCCACCAGTCTATCTTCCTGTCAACTAACAGAACTCTGCTGGTTGTCCTGGTAACAGATACCACTGGGCAGATCTATTGTATTTGTTCAAACTAAACTACAGCACTTACTTTGATGAGTCAAATCTGATCCTTTCTTCTCTTCTCCTCCTCTCACAGTTCCACTCAGCTCTGTTGTTTTCCTGCAGTCCACCAGCAGCACAGACAACCTCTTCATACCCAGCAGTAAGGTGCTACCGGGAGAGGCAAGACACATGGACTCTGGGAGGGACGAAGGGCTAGCGTTGTCCTGGTAACCATAAAGAGGGGACACAGACACATATCATTATGGATGCTGATGTCACTGTTGTCATGAAGTGCTCTACAGAAACCCAGCCCAGACCCCGATAGAGCAAGCTGTATGCTAGACCAGACCAAGCTGTACCATCTGGTGTTCTGACCCGGAGAGACTCTTCTCGGACTCGTCAGCATCAGGATGTTGTTGAGGCTTCTTCCCAGAGGATCCACCATAGTCATGTCTCTCTCCTGTGTGAAAAGGGCCTAAAATGCAAATGTAAAAGGGTAGTTCCACAAAATGGTGCCTTTTGCATCCCTTTGATATAAGTGAAAATTATGCTCCAATATTGAATTTTTAAAGCCTGTTGTATTAGATGAGGTGCACTTTAATGTTGACCACATGAATAATTCAATAAATCTCATTTGAAAGTCCCAGAAATATATCTACCAAACTGAAACTTCAACAATTTATACAGTACTGAACAACATATTCAAGTGTAGAACTTCAGTAGAATGCCCCTTAAAACCACACATTAGTTCAACAACGGCATAGTTTGTGCCCCTGTTTAAGACAGTACTCACTGGTGTTAATCTGATATTCTGTCTCCCCTTTCACTCCCAAGACGTCTTCCTCCTTCACCTTTATTGCGACAGCATCCTCTTCCTCTCTAAAATGTCCTTCCTCTGTTTCTTCAATAACATCATCTTCATCTTCCACGACAATGTTCAGTCCCAGAGCTTCATTCTCCATACAGCAGATCTCCTCTTCTTTAGCAAGGGAGGAGTAGTTTAGTGAACTCATGATCAGGGATGTTAGCTAGCTAGCTAGCATTAGCGACTAGCCTAGTGCTAGGCTCAGTATCAATCTTTAACACGTTTGCAAATTAAACAAGCACATTAGGTTAAAGTTAACCAGTTGACACGTCAACTGAACTGTGTGTACCACACTGTGATTAGCTCATGTACATTAACATGGTCTAAAGCGTCAATGTTTCAGTTTTATGTTGGCTAGCAAGCTACCGAGGTGGTTGAAAGAGAAGCCGTGTTGTTGTTCCTGAAGAAGCGTCCCGTCCAGTCCATTATACGTCACGCAAGTAGCATCACCTGAAATATCCGCCATCTGCTGGCTGGAGTGGGTAACGCAGTTTGGAAACAATAGTTAGGACACTTCTGTATTGGAAAGAACGTTATAATAATTTAACAATAAGCTGATATATTTTCTCTTCCGTCCTGTACACAGACGTAGAAGCTTAATATGAACATGTAGATGATGAATAAATACTTCTATGAATAGGTAGTGTGTTAATACACATTTGCTCTGTTCAATTATTTACATTCGTTTTTATCTAGATGTGACGGTACTCTTCCCTGAAAGCTACGCTCTTTAAGATACAAATCATCCTGTAAACCACACTTTTTCTCCATCCCTAACAAACACAGCTGATTAATCAAACTGCATTCTAAACTGAAGATCATGATTAGGTGATTATTGGAGTCTGGTGTGTTAGCTTGGGCTGGGGTAAAACTGTGACACCAATCAGGCCCTCGAGGACTGGAATTTCCCAACCCCGCTGTAAACAAGAGAGCAAATGTATTACATGCAAATATCACTTGATTATCAGAGGTGTGTATTGTGACATCAGATAGAACTACTCAGACATTCCAAATATCACTTGATTATCAGAGGTGTGAACTATTTCCAAATATCACTTGATTATCAGAGGTGTGTATTGTGACATCAGATAGAACTATTCAAATATCACTTGATTATCAGAACATCAGATAGAACTACTCAGACATTCCAAATATCACTTGATTATCAGAGGGTGTATTATGACATCAGATAGAACTACTCAGACATTCCAAATATCACTTGATTATCAGAGGTGTGTATTATGACATCAGATAGAACTACTCAGACATTCCAAATATCACTTGATTATCAGAGGTGTGTATTATGACATCAGATAGAACTACTCAGACATTCCAAATATCACTTGATTATCAGAGGTGTGTATTATGACATCAGATAGAACTACTCAGACATTCCAAATATCACTTGATTATCAGAGGGGTGTATTATGACATCAGATAGAACTACTCAGACATTCCAAATATCACTTGATTATCAGAGGGGTGTATTATGACATCAGATAGAACTACTCAGACATTCCAAATATCACTTGATTATCAGAGGTGTGTATTATGACATCATATAGAACTACTCAGACATTCCAAATCAGGCTTCATCCATATCATGAAGGTGGATATTGATCCAACCATTTCCAAAGTAATGACCGGGCTGATGGAAACAGAATATGCCTGTATACTTTTATAAATGACGACAGAAGATTTGTTGGTTTGTTTTACATGGTTTTGTGTCAGTAAAAATGTATCAGTGAGAAAAGGCGGTGGAAACTCCTTTATGCGCAAATATTTATATAATAACCATCATATCTTAGTTAACTTGGAGTCACGTGATGATATGTTGTGTGGTCCTCCCACTACGACTTGGGAACCCATGCAGTTTATTAGGCTACAGATTAAATAAATGATGAACTTCACAGGGTGGTGAAAGTGCATGTGATGAGCTTGATGCTCCTTTCCAATACATTTTGAGGGTCTTATTCTGGTGACATGATGATTGATGCTTGGTTGCCATTTGACAAATAAAATAATATCTCTCTTATCCATAATAATCTCATCATGTAGGTAGCCTACCAGCACTGTATCTGTGAGCTGTTTTTGGTCACATACACATGGTTAGCATATGTTATTGGTCACATACACATGGTTATCAGATGTTATTGGTCACATACACATGGTTAGTGTTATTGTGAAAGTGAAATGCTTATGCTTCTAGATCCGACAGTGCACTCATTTTTCAACCACTCTACACATTTCTTGTTAACAAACTATAGTTTTGGGATGTCGGTTAGGACATATGTGTTAATGACACAAGTCATTTTTTCAACAATTGTTTACAGACAGATTATTTCACAATCCCAGTGGGTCAGATGTTTACATACACTAAGTTGACTGTGCCTTGAAACAGCCTTGGAAAATTCCAGAAAATTATGTCATAGCTTTCGTAGCTTCTGATAGGCTAATTGACATAATTTGAGTCAATTGGAAGAGCACCTGTGTATGTATTTCAAGACCTACCTGGGGCACTTCACAAAATAGATGGCATCATGGGGGAGGAAAATTATGTGAATATATTGAAGCAACATCTCAAGACATCAGTCAGGAAGTTAAAGCTTGGTCGCAAATGGGTCTTTCAAATGTACAATGACGCCAAGCATACTTCCAAAGTTGTGGCAAAAAGTTGTGGCAAAATGACAACAAAGCCAAGGTATTGGAGTGGGCATCACAACGCCCTGACCTTAATGTTATAGAAAACAGATAATTTTTACCCTTTTAAAAATAGTTATAGGGGGAGGTCTGGGGGATGTCTGTCTTTGAAAGGGTCATTGTAATATTTAAGATGTCCCCTTTACTGATGACCTAAACCTACAAGTCAAGGGGTCTGAATACTTTCCAAAGAAACTGTATGTGATTGAGGACAGAGCATCATTGCTATATTCTAATTACAATCATTGACCCATAAGGGAACAAATGACCAAAGCAATGCGTGACCCATGCAGAATTAAAACAATATTCATCTTCATGAGAAATATAATCGAATAAACAAATGGTTGCTGGTGGGAACATTGTATTTAGTCAGGATTTCATGAGGCCAGGAATGTCATTGAGAATAACAATACACAATAGTTAATGTTGCTAGTTTAGGGATGAAGATAACATTGAACCTTCACTAAGGATGTTTGAGACAATCATGAAACAGCAATCTGTGGGTGAGTTGTAGTGGATATTATAATATAAGGATCTGCTGGAGTCCAAGTCAAACCAAGATTCTTTATTTCTGAGCTCAGAGAGAATAACAGTTTGGTATTTGGTATTTTACTAGGATCCCCATTAGCTGTTGCAAAAGCAGCAGCTACCCCCTCCTGCGGTCAACACAAAACATGACACATAATTGTCACGTCTCTCGTCGGAAAGCATGGACCAAAGCGCAGCGTGGTAAGTGTTCATGATTTTTATTTAATCAAACAACATTCGAACAAATTAATTATACAGAAAACAACTACCCAAAAAACACAGGTGGAAAAAGGCTGCCTAAGTATGATTCCCAATTACAGACAACGATAGACAGCTGCCTCCGATTGGGAACCACACTCCGCCAAAAACAAAGAAATAGAAAACATAGAAATAAAGAAACTGGAATTCCCACCCGAGTCACACCCTGGCCTAACCAAAATAGAGAATAAAAGCTTCTCTATGGCCAGGGCGTGACAGCCGCTTTGTTCTGGGCCAGCTGCAGCTTTACTCTGTCTTTCCTTGCAGCACTGGACCACACGACTGGACAATAATCAAGATTAGACTAAACTAGAGCCTGCAGAACTTGCTTTGTGGAGAGTAGTGTCAAAAAAGCAGAGCATCTCTTTATTATGGCTAGACCTCTCCCCATCTTTACAACCATTTAATCTATATGTTTTGACCATGACAGTTTACAATCTAAGGTAATGCCAAGTAATTTAGTCTCCTCAACTTGTTCAACAGCCACACAATTCATTACCAGATTCAGCTGAGGTCTATAACTTAAGGAATGATTTGTACCAAATACAATGCTCTTAGTTTTAGAGATGTTCAGGACCAGTTTATTACTGGCCATGCATTCCAAAACAGACTGCAACTCTTTGTTAAGGGTTTCAGTGACTTCATTAGCTGTGGTTGCTGGTAGCTTATATAGTTGAATCATCAGCATACATGGACACACATGCTTTGTTTAATGCCAGTGGCAGGCCATTGGTAAAAATAGAAAAGAGTAGAGGGCCTAGAGAGCTGCCCTGCGGTACATCACACTTCATATGTTTGACATTAGAGAAGCTTCCATTAAAAACCCTCTGAGTTCTATTAGATAGACAGCTCTGAATCCACATTATGGCAGAGGTTGAAAAGCCATAGCACAAACATTCTTAAACAACAGGTTATGGTCAATAATATCAAAGGCTGCACTGAAATCTAACAATAGAGCTCCCACAATCTTGTTGTTATCAATTTCTCTCAACCAATCATCAGTCATTTGTGTCAGTGAAGTACATGTTATTCTCTATAAGCATGCTGAAAGTATGTTGTTCATTTGTTTACAGAAATATAGCATTGTATTTGTTCAAACCATTTTTTCCCCCAACAGTTTGCTTAGAGCTTGCTGCCAGCTTATAGGTCTGCTGTTAGAACCAGTAAAGGCAGCTTTACCACTCTTAGGTAGTGGATTAATTTGGCTTCCCTACAGGCCTGAGAACAAAGACTTTCCTCTTGGCTCATATTAAAAATATGACAGATAGGAGTGGCTATAGTCAGCTACTGTCCTCAGTAGCTTTCCATCTAAGTTGTCAATGCCAGGAGGTTTGTCATTATTGATCGATACCAATATCTCCCACACTAACTTTACAAAATGCAATACTTGCTCTGCTTTTCTTTCATGATGTTTTTTAAAATCTATTCTTCTTATATATAGCATCTTAGCTGCTGTGTTGTTTTTTCTTAATAAGTTTATTATTTTTGTTGAGTCACATAATTTCTCAATTTGCAGTACAGATGTGCAGCCAGACTTATTAGCCACTCCTTTTGCCCCAACTGTTTCAAACATACAGTTTTTAAATTCCTCATCAATCCACGGAGCCTTAACATATCTAATAGTCAGTTTCTTAACAGGTACATGTTTATCAATAATTGGAAGAAGCAATTTCATCTGGTAAAAACAGGTAAACACATTATAAGGCAACAATATAAGACAATGGGATCACTGTGTATGTTCTCTGATGAATTGTGAGTCAATGAGATGTGAAATATCAATATACTGTCACGCCTTGGTCATTGTATCTTGTGTTTTTGTTATATGTTTGGGTAGGCCAGGGTGTGACATGGGTTTATATGTTGTATTTCGTATTGGGGTTTGTATTAATTGGGAGTGTGTATTATTAGGGGTGTGTCTAGTTAGGCTTGGCTGCCTGAGGCGATTCCTAATTGGAGTCAGCTGATTCTCGTTGTCTCGGATTGGGAACCGTATTTAGGTAGCCTGAGTGCGCGTTGTATTTCGTGGGTGATTGTACCTGTCTCTGTGTTAGTCACCAGATAGGCTGTAATTAGTTTCACTCGTTTGTTGTTTTTGTATTTTCAGTTATTTCATGTACCGCATTATCTTCATTAAAAGTCATGAGTAACCTACACGCTGCATTTCGGTCTGACTCTCTTCAAATAACAGACGAACTTCGTTACATATACATGCTGAGAGAAGTAATTTCTCTCTCCTGTGTGGATTCTCTAATGACGTTTAATTGATTGTTATGAGTAATATGTTTTCCCAAAATCTAACCTTCTGTAAGCCTTCTCCTCTGTGTCTCATGTTCTTTCAGGCTTCCTAAATGGGCAAAAGCTTTGCATCCTGGGAGGAGTGGTAATGCATCTCCCCTGTGTGTATTCTCTCGTGCTGTTTCAGGGCCCTAACTGGTTAAAACACTTGACACAGTGGGAGCAGTGGTAAGGCTTCTCTCCTGTATGTATTATCTGGTGTTTTTCAGATCCCTGCCCCGTTGAAACACTTGCCACACTGGGAGCAGTGGTAAGGCTTCTCCCTGTGTGTATTCTCTCGTGCTGTTTCAGATACCTTGCCGAGACGAAAAACTTTCCACACTGGGAGCATTGGTAAGGCTTCTCCCCTGTGTGTATTCTCTCGTGCTGTTTCAGATTCCATGCCCAGGCGAAAAACTTTCCACACTGGGAGCAGTGGTAAGGCTTCTCCCGGTGTGCATTCTCTCATGTCGTTTCAGATTCCCCAAATCATTAAAACCCTTTCCACACTGGGAGCAGTGGTAAGGCTTCTCCCCTGTGTGTATGCTCTCATGTCGTTGCAGCTTCCCCAAATCTTTACAACCCTTTCCACACTGGGAGCAGTGGTAAGGCTTCTGCCCTTTGTGTATTCTCTCATGTCGTTTCAGATTCCCCAAATCATTAAAACCCTTTCCACACTGGGAGCAGTGGTACGGCTTCTCCCCTGTGTGTATTCTCTCGTGCCGTTTCAGCTTCCCCAAATCGTTAACACCCTTTCCACACTGGGAACAGTGGTAAAGCTTCTCCCCTGTGTGTATTCTCTCATGTCGTTTAAGCTCACTTAACTGGTTACAACCCTTTCCACAGTGGGAACACTGGAGTCGTGCGGGTTTGGACGTCCCTGGCTCTGGTTTTTCTCCTGCCAAAGACAGTGTTTTTTAAAATAGAGACCCGAATGAAACCTCCACATGATAAAACGGCCTTGCTACGAGGGTAAATCCTAATCAGATCCCTCAATAACCCAGATCCCTCAATAACCTAAGACCAGTTTTAACAATCTTAGTGTGATTTTAAAACAAATGTTGTAGAGTTTCCTGGTAATTACTGATAATGTTTACACTACTTATTTATTCATTCTGTTTTCGTCAGAACACAAACAAATAAACAGTTCTAGGATTCCAATCGAGCAGGTAGTTCTAAATATATAACTTTAATAGCTGTATGATACAGAATGCGACCTACAGTCGTGGCCAAAGTTGAGAATGAAAAATATTAATTTGCACAAAGTTTGCTGCTTCAGTGTCTTCAGATATTTTTGTCAGATGTTACTATGGAATGCTGAAGTATAATTACAAGCATTTCAAGTGTCAAAGGCTTTTATTTACAATGACATGAAGTTGAGTCATTTTAAGTGGAAGTCCAAAACTTGTTTTACGTCGCAGATACAAAGCACATCAGTAACATCTCCCCGTAGTTGAAAGGGTTCGACACATTGCTGTTTAAATGGACCAATTTCTTATTTAGACATTCACAGATTTTCAACATTTTGATTATCGCTGATGTCATATTTTGGGTAAAGTAAAAAAATAATGTGAAATATTTGGAAAGATGTTCCTCAAACTGATAGTAACTACAATAAACAAATTATAAAACGCAACATGTGAAGTGTTGGATGTTTAATGAGCTGAGAAAAAAGATTGCAGAATTTTTTACATCCCTGTTAGTTAACATTTATTCTCTGCCAAGATAATCCATCAACCTGACAGGTGTGGCATATCAAGCTGATTAAACAGCATGATCATTACACAGGTGCACCTTGTGCTGGGGAGAATAAAAGGCCACACTAAAATGTGCAGTTTTGTCACACAACACAATGCCACAGGTGTCTCAAGTTGAGGGAGCGTGCAATTGACATGCTGACTGCAGGAATATCCACTAGAGCTGTTATCAGATAATTGAATGTTCAATTCTCTACCAGAAGCTGCCTCACAACTTCATTTTAGAGAATTTGGCAGTATATCCAACTGGCCTCACAACCACAGACCACATATAACGACGCCAGCCCAGGATCCCCACAGCATCTGAGACCAGCCACCCGAGTTGTATTTCTATTTGTAATGAAGCCCTTTTGTGGGGAAAAACGAATTCTGATTGGCTGGGCCTGGCTCCGCAATGGATGGGCTTATGCCCTCAAGGGCCCACCAATGGCTGCACCCCTCAGTCATGTAAAGTCCATAGATTAGGGCCTAATTTATTTATTTACAATGACTGACTTATATGAACTGTAAATCGTTGAAATTGTTGTTTATATTTTGGTTCAGTATACACACAGACACTGTGCATTCGTTAAGTATTCAGACCCCTTCACCTTTTCCAAATGTTGTTACATTTCAGCATTATTCTAAAATTGATTAAATTGTTTTTCCCCCCTCGCCAATCTAAACTCAGCAAACAAAGAAACGTCCTCTCACTGTCAACTGCGTTTATTTTCAGCAAACTTAAGACGTGTAAATATTTGTTGGAACATAAGATTCAACAACTTACAATAATGTGTCCCTGAACAAAGGGGGGGTGTCAAAATCAAAAGTAACAGTCAGTATCTGGGGTGCCAGGGTAGCCTCGTGGTTAGAGAGTTGGACTAGTAACCAAAAGGTTGCATGTTCATATCCCCGAGCTGACAAGGTACAAATCTGTCGTTCTGCCCCTGAACAGGCAGTTAACCCAATGGCCGTCATTGAAAATAAGAATTTGTTCTTAACTGACTTGCCTAGTTAAATAAAGGTAAAAAATACATTAAAAATCTGGTGTGGCCACCAGCTGCATTAAGTACTGCAGTGCCTGCAAGCCCTCAGTCCTGCCTCTCTCAGCCTATTGAGGACAGTCTGAGCACTAATGGAAGGATAGTGCGTTCCTGGTGTAACTTGGGCAGTTGTTGTTGCTATCCTGTACCTGTTCCGCAGGTGTGATGTCCCAATCCTGTGCAGGTGTTGTTACACGTGGTCTGCCACTGCGAAGACGATAAGCTGTCCGTCCTGTCTCACTGTAGCGCTGTCTTAGGCGTCTCACAGTACAGACATTGCAATTTATTGCCCTGGCCACATCTGCAGTCCTCATGCCTCCTTGCAGCATGCCTAAGGCACATTCACACGGTTGAGCAGGGACCCTGGGCATCTTTCTTTTGGTGTTTCCAGATTCAGTAGAAAGGCCTCTTTAGTGTCGTAAGTTTTCATAACTGTAACCTTAATTGGCTACTGTTTGCAAGCTGTTGATGTCTTAACGACCGTTCCACAGGTGCACGTTCATTAATCGTTTATGGTTCATTGAAGTATGGGAAACAGTGTTTAAACCCTTTACAATAAAGATCTGTGATGTTATTTGGATTTTTTTACCAATAATCTTTGAAAGACAGGGCCCTGAAAAGATACATACATTTTTTGCTTAGTTTATTTTGTATGTTTTATTGAAAGGTGTTGAAAGGTGTTTTTTCTCAAACATAAATAATGTTAATAATAATAAATAAACAACTCCAGGTGAAAGACAAAGGCCATAGCTGTAATAAAATAACAAATTAACTGGCAAAGCAGCAGAGTGAGGCCCGTATCCAGCAACGTCACGAGTCACGTTTTTGCAGCTGTTTCAGTACAGCACTACAGGGAGAGAGAGGGGGAGCAGCTGTTTCAGTACAGCACTACAGGGAGAGAGAGGGGGAGCAGCTGTTTCAGTACAGCACTACAGGGAGAGAGAGGGGGAGCAGCTGTTTCAGTACAGCACTACAGGGAGAGAGAGGGAGAGCAGCTGTTTCAGTACAGCACTACAGGGAGAGAGAGGGAGAGCAGCTGTTTCAGTACAGCACTACAGGGAGAGAGAGGGAGAGCAGCTGTTTCAGTACAGCACTACAGGGAGAGAGGGGGAGCAGCTGTTTCAGTACAACACTACAGGGAGAGAGAGGGAGAGCAGCTGTTTCAGTACAGCACTACAGGGAGAGAGGGGGAGCAGCTGTTTCAGTACAGCACTACAGGGAGAGAGAGGGAGAGCAGCTGTTTCAGTACAGCACTACAGGGAGAGAGAGGGGGAGCAGCTGTTTCAGTACAGCACTACAGGGAGAGAGAGGGAGAGCAGCTGTTTCAGTACAGCACTACAGGGAGAGAGAGGGAGAGCAGCCGTTTCAGGACAGCACTACAGGGAGAGAGAGGGAGAGCAGCCGTTTCAGGACAGCACTACAGGGAGAGAGAGGGAGAGCAGCTGTTTCAGTACAGCACTACAGGGAGAGAGAGGGGAGCAGCTGTTTCAGTACAGCACTACAGGGAGAGAGGGGGAGCAGCTGTTTCAGTACAGCACTACAGGGAGAGAGAGGGGAGCAGCTGTTTCAGTACAGCACTACAGGGAGAGAGGGGGAGCAGCTGTTTCAGTACAGCACTACAGGGAGAGGAGGGGGAGCAGCTGTTTCAGTACAGCACTACAGGGAGAGAGAGGGAGAGCAGCTGTTTCAGTACAGCACTACAGGAGAGAGAGGGAGAGCAGCTGTTTCAGTACAGCACTACAGGGAGAGAGAGGAGAGCAGCTGTTTCAGTACAGCACTACAAGGAGAGAGAGTGGGAGCAGCTGTTTCAGTACAGCACTACAGGGAGAGAGAGGGAGAAGCTGTTTCAGTACAGCACTACAGGGAGAGAGAGGGAGAGCAGCTGTTTCAGTACAGCACTACAGGGAGAGAGAGAGGGAGAGCAGCTGTTTCAGTACAGTACTACAGGGAGAGAGGGGAGAGCAGCTGTTTCAGTACAGCACTACAGGGAGAGAGAGGGGGAGCAGCTGTTTCAGTACAGCACCACAGGGAGAGAGAGGGGAGAGGGACAAAATCCACTGGACTAGTTTCAATGTATGGAATCACCTAGGAGTTTCTGGATTTTTCCATAGTAATTCATCATCAGATGCAACAAGCCTCCTTTATATGACTCCATAATGTTTCATCATTAGATGCTACAGTCCTAATTTAACCTGTTTGGGATAGGGGGCAGCATTTTCACATTCAGATGAAAAGTGTGCCCAGAGTAAACTTCCTGCTACTCAGGCCAAGAAGCTAATATATGCATATTACTATGCATATTGGAGAGAAATACTCGGAAGTTTCTAAAACTGAAAAAATCCACTGGACTAGTTTCAATGTATGGAATCACTTAGAAGTTACTGGATTTTGGGTAAACTTCTCCTTTAAAGCATCAGACTCCATAGTAATTCATCATTAGATGCTACAGTCCTCCTTTAAGACTCCATCATGTTTAGAATGTGTCTGGAAGCACTACTCTGTCTATTCAACTAACTTTAATAATTAGGGTTAATACCTACCTGGCGTCCCAACAAAACTTTATCTTAAACCCCCTCTAACAATACCGCTACAGAATTAGCATAGTAGGCCATGTAATTTAAGGTAATCTGAAATATTTAGGACTAATTTATTCCTTGCCACCCATTCTGAAACTCACTGCAGCTCTTTGTAAGTGTTGCTGTCATTTCAGTTTCTGTGGTAGCTGACGTGTACAGTGTTGAGTCATCCGCATACAGACACACTGGCTTTACTGAAATGTCGTTGGTAAAGATTGAAAAAGGTAGGTGCCAAACAGCTGCCCTGGGGAATTCCTGATTATACCTTGATTTTGTTGTACAGGCTTCCATTAAAGAACACTCTCTGTATTCTGTTAGGCAGGTAGCTCTGGGGCGGCAGGTAACCTAGTGGTTAGAGCGGAAGGCCAGTAAACAAAATGCTGCTGGATTGAATCCCCGAGATGACAAGGTAAAACTCTGTCCTTCTGCCCCTGAACAAGGCAGTTGGCCTAGGAACAGTGGGTTGTCATTGAAAATAAGAATTTGTTCTTAACTGACTTGCCTTGTTAAATAAAGAGTCCTTTTAAAAAAAAGCTCTTTATCCACAATATAGCAGGGGGTGTAAAGCCATACATTTTTTTTCAGCAGCAGACTATGATCGATAATTTCAAAAGCCGCACTGAAGTCTAACAAAACAGCCCAAACAATATTTTTATCGTCATCAATTTCTCTCAGCCAATCAGTCATTTTTAAGTGCTGTGTCTATTGAATGTCCTTCCCTATAAGCCTGATCACAGCTTTCCTCAGTATTAGTTAATTAATTAACAGTGTCTAGAGTTTAGTTTGCCTGTTCAACAGTCTTGTAAAGATAGGGGGGTTGACTGGGACAGGCAATGTAATATCCATAATGTTTTCAGGATAAGTTTTAGTAAAACAAGCACCTGACATTGGATCATCTTGAAACTTTCTCTCTCTAAAGCTAACTTTCATCAAGGTTTTATATGGTCTATTGGTTTCTCTCTAAAGCTAACTTTCATCAAGGTTTTATATGGTCTATTGCTTTCTCTCTTTTCATTGGCAGAATCCTTTTTCAGTGTTATGATATTCATAACATCCATATCCACCAGTCTATCTTCCTGTCAACTAACATAACTCTGCTGGTTGTCCTGGTAACAGATACCGGTGGGCAGATCTATTGTATTTGTTCAAACTAAACTACAGCACTTACTTTGATGTGTCAAATCTGATCCTTTCTTCTCTTCTCCTCTCACAGTTCCACTCAGCCCCGTTGTTTTCCTGCAGTCCACCAGCAGCACAGACAACCTCTTCATACCCAGCAGTAAGGTGCTACCGGGAGAGGCACGACACATGGACTCCGGGAGGCTGGAAGGGCTAGCGTTGTCCTGGTAACCATAAGAGGGGACACAGACGCACATCATTATGGATGCTGATGTCACTGTTGTCATAAAGTGCTTTACAGAAACCCAGCCCAAGCCGATAAAGCAAGCTGTATGCTAGACCAGACCAAGCTGTATGCTAGACCAGACCAAGCTATATGCTAGACCAGACCAAGCTGTACCATCTGGTGTTCTGATCTGGAGAGACTCTTCTCTGCCTCGTCAGCATCAGGATGTTGTTGAGGCTCCGCAGAGGATCCACCATAGTCATGTCTCTCTTCTGTGTGAATGAGAACATCAAACAGATGGTAAACTTATGATCTTCTATTGCAATCACAGAGTCTTACAAGAGGCATGAATATGTCTAAAAAGGGCCTAAAATGGCAACTTTCATCTTGATTTCCTAAAAAAATATTTGTGATGCAAATGTAAAAGGGTTGTTCCACAAAATGGGTGCCTTTTTTATATTTTAAGTAGAACATACGCACCAATATTGAATTTTAAAGACTGTTATACTAGATGAGGGGAACTTTAATGTCGACCACATGGAGAATTCAATACATCTAATTGAAAAGTTCCAAAAACATATGAACCAATGGCAGATCGACCATTTAACAATTCCTACAGTAAGAATGCCCATTAAAAACCCACATTAGTTCAACAACTGCATAGTTTGTGTCCCTGTTTTTAAGACAGTACTCACTGGTGTCAATCGGATCTTCTGTCTCCTCCTTTTTCACTCTCAAAACGTCTTCCTCCTTCACGTTTATTAAGATAGCATCCTCTTCCTCTCTAAAAGGTTCTTTGTCTTCTTTCACTATAACAGCCTCCTCTTCCTCCTTTTTCATTCTGAAAGATTCTTTCTCCGTAAAGCAGACCTCCTCTTCACTAGCAAGGGAGGAGTAGTTCAGAGAGCTCATGGTCAGTGATGTTAGCTAGCTAGCATTAGCGACTAGCCTAGTGCTAACCTCAGTATCAATCTTTAACAAGTTTGCAAATTTAACAAGCACATTAGGTTAAAGTTCACCAGTAGATACGTCAATCGAAATTAGTCTAAACACTGAGATTAGCTCATGTACAATAACATGGTCTAAAGAATCAATCTTTCAGTTTTATGTTGTCTAAGCAGGCTACCGAGGTGGTTGAAAGAGTTGGCGCCTTGTTGTTCCTGAAGAAGCGTCCCGTCCAGTCCATTATACGTCACGCAAGAAGCATCACCTGAAAGACGCACATCGCCATCTGCTGGCTGGAGTGGGTAACGCAGTTTGGAAACAATAGGTACTACACTTTTTGTATTGGAAAGAACGTCATAATAATTTAACAATAAACAGATATATTTTCTCTTACGTCTTACAAATAATACTTTCCTGTACACAGACGTAGAAGCTTAATATGAATATGTGGATGATGAATAAATACTTCTACGAATAGGTAGCGTGTTAAAACACATTTCTGTTAATACTCTGTTCATTTTTCACATTTGCTTTTATTAGATGTGACCATACTTTTCCCTTAAAGCCACGCGCTATACTGATACAAATCATACTGTAAACAATAGAGCAAATGCATCACATGCAACAGAATCAGCTGAATGAATTCACCCTGATGATGCGTAAACACAGTTCACTTTCACAACTGCCACGTTGTATTTCCTCTCACATCAATTCGCTCACCTTTTCCCTTCGCTTGTGGACGTCAATGCAAAACACATCAGCTGTAGGTGACCAGGAGTTAAAACCTTTCCAAACCAAACCATTTCATAACTGCTACACACATCCGACATCGTTGTCACCATATTAGCTAAAGTAACGTCATAGTCAACAAAGCTAATATAAGTAACTTGTTAGTAAACCTGCTACAATCTTGACAGAGCTCCTCTGTGGAGATGCTACATGTTTCATCATTAGATGCTACAGTCCTCCAACAATGGATGTCATATGAATCTTTACCACTTGCTCTGTAATAGGAGTAGTATTTTTCCTCGACTCACCTGTGTCCCCACTGTTCCACCTCCTGTATATAGCCTCCACATTGACTCTGTTCCGGTACCTCCTGTATATAGCCTCCACATTGACTCTGTACCAGTACCTCCTGTATATAGCCTCCACATTGACTCTGTACTGGTACCTCCTGTATATAGCCTCCACATTGACTCTGTACTGGTACCTCCTGTATATAGCCTCCACATTGACTCTGTACTGGTACCTCCTGTATATAGCCTCCACATTGACTCTGTACTGATACCTCCTGTATATACCCTCCACATTAACTCTGTACCGGTACATCCTGTATATAGCCTCCACATTGACTATGTACTGTTAATACCTGTTTACAGCCTCTCTACTGTTATTATTCTGATGCTCTTTAGTTATTTATTTGTATTTTTTACTGAACATTTATTTTTCTTGGAACTGCATTGTTGGTTAAGGGCTTGTCAGTCAGCATTCCACTGTAAGGTCGACACTAAATTCGATTTGTATTTTTATTTCATTCAGACATTTCTTACATTAATTTATTAATATAGAATATATAAATATGAATATTGAAAATATGAATGTTTAGATTTTTTTTACATATATTGTTGAACATAATATACTTTAATGGTATATTAGTTCCAGGATCTCTGCTAGTGTTAAAGTTATGGGCCATTTAATACAGAGAAATTAGCATAGTAGAACATGTAACTTAAGGTTACCTAACATAACCCCTGTTCTATGATATTATAAGCCTTGTTAGGGGCGGAGTCTAGGGAGATCCAATCAAACAATATCTGTCACGCAACAGCTAATAGCAGATGACTCCACTTCCTAAATAGGGCCATTTGTTAGGTAACCTGGTGAATATCATAGAATCAGGGTTCTGTTAGGTAACCTGGTGAATATCATAGAATCAGGGTTCTGTTAGGTAACCTGGTGAATATTATAGAATCAGGGTTCTGTTAGGTAACCTGGTGAATATCATAGAATCAGGGTTCTGTTAGGTAACCTGGTGAATATCAGGGTTCTGAACCAGGGTTCATGTTTCTGTTAGGTAACCTGGTGAATATCATAGAATCAGGGTTCTGTTAGGTAACCTGGTGAATATCATAGAATCAGGGTTCTGTTAGGTAACCTGGTGAATATCATAGAATCAGGGTTCTGTTAGGTAACCTGGTGAATATCATAGAATCAGGGTTCTGTTAGGTAACCTGGTGAATATCATAGAATCAGGGTTCTGTTAGGTAACCTGGTGAATATCATAGAATCAGGGTTCTGTTAGGTAACCTGGTGAATATCATAGAATCAGGGTTCTGTTAGGTAACCTGGTGAATATCATGAACCAGGGTTCTGTTCATAGAATCAGGGTTCTGTTAGGTAACCTGGTGAATATCATAGAATCAGGGTTCTGTTAGGTAACCTGGTGAATATCATAGAATCAGGGTTCTGTTAGGTAACCTGGTGAATATCATAGAATAATTAACCTGGTGAATATCATAGAACAGGGTTCTGTTAGTGGTGAATATCATAGAATCAGGGTTCTGTTAGGTTTTATTAGAATATTTGTTATTTTTTTTATTTTTATTTTACTAGGCAAGTCAGTTAAGAACAAATTCTTATTTTCAATGACGGCCTAGGAACAGAACGACAGATTTGTACCTTGTCAGCTCGGGGATTCGAACTTGCAACCTTTCGATTACTAGTCCAAAGCTCTAACCACTAGGCTCCCCTGCCGCCCCTGGTGAATATCATAGAACCAGGGTTCTGTTAGGTAACCTGGTAAGTATTATAGAATCAGGGTTCTGTTAGGTAACCTGGTGAATATCATAGAATCAGGGTTCTGTTAGGTAACCTGGTGAATATCATAGAATCAGGGTTCTGTTAGGTAACCTTCCGTTCTATTTCAATGACTTGTTAGTCTCTCACTTTGGGGATATAGTCAACAGCCATAGAGCTCATATACTCTCTGATGCCAAGTCTAGACAGGATCATCCCTCAGAGGTCCCCACTCTACTCACCGTAGGTACACTTCAACTGTGAGAGACGGAATCTAACTGACATAACGGCCCTTAGCATCATCTCCATCGCACGTTCAACATCGGCACTCTTCACACAGAACAGCTTCACTGACGTGATTGTCTCATGGAGGCCTTTGTAAAGCTCCTGTGCATCGCTGACATAACGGCCCTCAGACACCAACCTGTCTGCCGTTCTCTTCAACGTTCATGATGTGGACTTAGTGGTCAAGTTCCTCAGTGCTCCGTTCCTCTCCTTGCTTCTTTTGTATGCTGTTCTCCACTGTTTACACTTCTGATGCTGGTCTCTCTCATTTAATAAATCACTGATCTTTTCTTTTCCCCCTGAATCAACATTCCTTTTCCATCTCTCTCTCAAGGTACTGTTCCTTTTACTGGGTCAGCATTGTGACGTGCTAGACACTGCCTTTGTCGTTCTGCTGCTGATGTGGGTTCCATCATTCCTAGATGTTTCAATGGAATAACGTTAAATCAAAGATTCTTATAATATACACATGTATACACTATAATCATTGAGTCATTTAGGATCCAGAGCAACTTAAAGGAACAACTGAAGAGCCTTGACCAACTCTCCTACCACCAGGCTACCTGCCTTAAAATGTATATTCTGTTCATGGAACACATTACAGCATGTTTTATAAGTGAATATAAACAATATATAATGTATGATATATTCAATTATTAATTTGTTTAAATGCAATACTCATAAATAAAGTAAATAACTCAACCCTGTCACAGGTTTACAACCCGTTACATGTAGACTGAGGGACAGAGCTACATGGTGTGATTTTAATCAATAATCATGCATTTATTTGATAAAATACTTTCTCAACAAATAACACAAATGTATGTTTGCATTCAATTATGTGCACATTTTAATATTAATTTCCCAAGTAAAAATGAATTGAAACGCCTGGGGGACATATAAAAATATATGATTTTGTAATTAATAAAGTTTAAATTCATTCTATATTTATTTCAATTCATTATACTGGACATTTCAATTTATATACAACATCAGTCAGTGGGACTGAAATATTACCAGAGCTCAACAATGACCCAAATACTGTTAGAATAGAAATTGTTTTCTCTGTCTGTTGTGTTTTCACATCTAAATGTGGCCATACAACTCCTTAAAGTGAAGGTAGCTAAATGTAACCACATGTAAAATATGGATCTGCATTAGTATAGCATCACAAGTCCCAATGCAAAGTTACACCTCTCTTTTCTATTTTTCCAGTACATAAAACCGATCAGAATTGTTTTTTTTTTACAGGCTGTGAAGTAATATGGAGGACCCGGCTAGCCAGCCTATCCCCTACAATGTAAACTCTGACAGAAATATCTTCAAATAGATCACATCAAATTAAACCAAATCGTGTGCACTCATGACTAGTGGTTGTCTGTCATAGTTGAAGTGTACCTATGATGAAAATGACAGGCCTCTCTCATCTTTTAAGTGGGAGAACTTTTTAAGTGGGAGAATTGGTGGCTGACTAAATACTTTTTGCCCCACTGTATATATATTTATACACAGTGGGAGAACAAGTATATGATACACTGTCAATTTTGCAGGTTTTCCTACTTACAAAGCATGTAGAAAAGCATGTAGAAAAGCATGTAGAAAAGTATGTAGAAAAGCATGTAGGGGTCTGTCATTTTTATCATAGATACACTTCAACTGTGAGAGACGGAATCTAAAACAAAAATCCAGAAAATCACATTGTATGATTTTGTGAGTACACCCCTCACATTTTTGTAAATATTTGAGTATATCTTTTCATGTGACAACACTGAATAAATTACACTTTGCTACGATGTGTAAGTAGTGAGTGTACAGCTTGTATAACAGTGTACATTTGATGTCCCCTCAAAAATAACTCCACACACAGCCATTCATGTCTAAACCACTGGCAACAAAAGTGAGTACACCCTAAACGAAAATGTCCATTGGCCCCAAAGTGTCAATATTTTGTGTGGCCACCATCATTTTCAGCATGGAGTACACGTCCTGGTAATCCGTCTGGCCCTGCATTGTGATCTGAGGACCCATGCCAAACCTTTTCCATCTCCTGAGGGGAATAGGTTTTGTCGTTACCTCTTTATATTGCCAAATTATTTTTCACCTAGGAAGCTCGGGTAAACAGTGGTTATTGTGCACTGCTGCCACTACCAGGCCTGGAGTCCTGTGTTAGCGCGAGCTGTGTTAGCGAGCTGTGTTAACGCTGTGTTAGCGGCCCTTGCAGAGCAAGGGGAACCACTACTTCAAGGTCTCAGAGCAAGTGATGTCACCAGTGAAATGCTATTTGGCGCGCACCGCTAACTAAGCTACCAGTTTCACATCCGTTACACCTACTGA